>NW_007726445.1:394090-406413 GCF_000696425.1 Galeopterus variegatus | reverse complement strand
CCCCCCCCCCCCCCCCCCCCCCCCCCCCCCCCCCCTTCATGCCTTTCCCGGCCCTATTTTTTCTGGGTCTGATGGAAAGTGGTTTCATCAACTTCCACACTAGGTTTCTCTTTGTCTGCTCCCTGCTCCCCTGCCACCCTCTTCTTATGACACAAGAACAGCTCCTGCAGTAAGCCCAGCCCTGACTTCCTCCCCCCAGGTGCTGCCCATGAGGGGGTCAGGACAGAATACTTCCCCTCACCCAGCTCCTTCTTCAGGCTCCACTGGGTCTGTCCCTGCTCACCACCTGGACTAGGCCCCTAGGTGAAGCCCGAGTGCCAGGAAGACTGGAGCACTGTCTCCAGCAGTGCACCAAAGGCCTCCTGGCAACCCAGGAGCCATACCTGGGCCGTCCCAGACTCCATCCTACTTCCACTTCACCCTGTTTCTCCATATCCAATAAACTGCACATGTGCATCTTTGGGCACAGGTCTGCTCTCTTCCTGCCACCCCACTCCACCCCAGGTCAGAACCTCATTACCTCACCTGCACAGGGCACCAGCTTCCCAGCAGGACACCATGCCTCCACTCCAGGCCCTTTCTCCAGGCTCCAGACCTCCTTGAAGTCCAGGCTTTCACCAAGTCACCACCCTATTCAAAACCTTCACTATCCACCCCCCATCCCATGGCTTGAAGCTGGAGCTTTCAAACATTCCTTTATCTCTAGAACCCTTTCTTAAAATAAACCTCATGGGGAAGCCTGATATATGAAAAATCTAGGGCTCTAGCTGAAATGGGGTAAGGGGCCAGGAAACTCACCCATCTGAGCCATGACCCTATGATGATGAAGCCCCTAAGCTTCCTCTGAGATCAACTAGAGCTTTTGTAATACAAAATCCACTGGATTCTATCAGACTGGCCAAAACTTTGAAAGATGATACTTCCTAAGGCTGTCAGGGATGCAAGGAAAGGCTGCTCTCATTTACTAATGGAAAGTGTGAACTGTTATTGCTGTTTTGGAAAGCAATATAGCAACAGCTATTTAAATTAAATATGCATATGTCCTGCAACCCAGCAGTTTCACTCCTGGGAATCTGTACCATAGATTAGTAAAAGCATCAGTCTTTAAGGATGTGTATACAAAGATGTTTATTCAGCAATACTATTACTGCTTGTAGTGAAAAAAATGGAGGAAGAAAGGCCCATCATGAGGGAAATAGGAAATGGCCAGATAAACTGTGGTACTTCTGTACCTCGGAATAGTATACAGCCATTAGGAAAAAAATTTACCTTTTCTCTCTCTACCAGTTGACTTGAAGGGATTTTCATGACATATTAAATGGAGAACAAATAAAATGCAAAGAAGTATACATCACAATCCCATTTTTAAAATGCAATTACAGGGGCCAGCCCATGGCTCACTCGGGAGAGTGCGGTGCTGATAACACCAAGGCCCCGGGTTCGGATCCCATATAGGGATGGCCGGTTCGCTCACTGGCTGAGCATGGTGCTTACAACAAGATCCCCTTACCAGTCATCTTTTTAAAAAATAAATAAATAAGTAAATAAAATAAAATAAAATGCAATTACATTATACAAAAACATCTCTTAAATGTGGAATAACTATATTTATACATAGTGACTTGATCATAAAGAAAGCTTTGGAAGAATACATTCTAGTTTATTAACACTGTTTATTTGATTGTGGGGAAATAAAACAATTCCAGTGAATTTCTCAAAGCTCTTGCCTCCTGAGACTCTCCCATACCTTGAGAATTAGATTGTAGCCATTTGTGTTGTCAATTGCTGTGATCCAAACAGATAATAAAACTTCTCTTATCTAGAAGAGAGAGAGTCAAACGCTCACCACCTGGAGCAGGTCCCTAGGTTAAGCCCCAGGGCCTGGGAGACTGGAGCCTGTCTCCCTACGTATTTACACTTCAAAAGGGATGATGACCCAGAACTTAGAGACAACGCCGGGATGGAAAAGCCCAGGCACCCAGGGCTATCTGGTTCCTGGATAGATTTTATTACATTCCAAAGGGTGGGTGTTAGGGTTCAGGCCCATGACATTTCCAAGGAGACCATTTCAGAAGGAGAGGAGGACAATTGCTCTCCCCCATCCCTTTTGTTGGCAGCTGGCTGGTTTGGGGGTTTGAACACCTGACTCCTTGACCGTGGTGTTATCTACACTGTGCTCTAACGAATTTCCTCCCCTTTTATAAGTTGAGAAAAATCTTTTTTTTTTTTTTTGTCCTTTTTGAGACCGGCCGCACCGCGCTCAGCCAGTGAGCGCACTGGTCATCCCTATATAGGATCCGAACCCGCGGCGGGAGCGCTTCTGCGCTCCCAGCGCCGCACTCTCCCGACTGCACCATGGGCTTGGCCAGAGAAAAATCATTTTTCCTTGTCCCTAGCCTTTGGATGTTTGGTCCTTGAATAGAACATGGCTTTTATTGTGTTGTCCCAGGGTAGGACAGACACACTGATTATTTTCTGTAAGGTAATTAATAAGGTATCTATCTGTCCAGAGCACCCCATGTGATACCAGGGAGCACTCAGCTCCTGTCTGAGGCTCCCCAAAATCTTGTTACTGAACCCAGGTCCAGCTGCTGGCCCCCTTTAGAAAGCAAACCATTCAAAAGTCAAATGTTGGTGAAAACAGAAGCCAGACTTTATTCAGGAATACTGGTGACCTGAGGCGAGATGTTAGGCTCACCCATCTCTCCAGTAAAACTGAAGGAGGATGGCCAGGCTAAAGCCATCTCAAAGACTCGGATTTACTGAGGGGTTTTTAAAGAGGAGGTTGAGGGAATGGAACATGGGAAATAAAGAGCAGAGGGAGAGAGACATGGGCCACAGGGCCTACACGCAAGGAGCCAGCTGAAAGGTCTTGCCAAGACTCAGCCTGGTTTTTGCTCACATCTTTGCTGTTATCTCAGGGTCCTGCTGGAGGGGTGGAATCAGCATAGTTTTATCGATGTCTTGGTTTCCCAGGGTCTGGATAGTACCTGCAAGTCTGCAAGTTTTGAGCTTCAGTCTGGCTGCAAAACAACTTTACATTTATATAAATAATGTCATCTTGCCCCATAAACAAGGATCAAAACATCAAATAACCATGGCAAAAGAGGGAACTCAGAGAAATGCATGCCAAAAAAAAAACCCTATGTCCTTTTAAAATCTTTTAGAGCCCATGTGGTTTTAGGTCCCAACATGGTTTCAATCCTGCTTACTCCAACAGGGTGAATAGACCAACTTCCAGTCAGCCTCTATCTATGTGATCCTGACCAAATGAAGCCACCAAATTACTTTCCCTCCTTGGAAATGGAGGCCAGAGGGAACCACATTATTGATTTTCAAAAAAAAAAAAAAATATATATATATATATATATATCTATCTCCAGAACTCTGTGTTGGTTTTTTTAATGAATTTCTAGGAAGAAATCATACATATAATAAGTGAAAGTGATTGTCCAAGCCAGAAACTAGGAAGAAGTCCCAGAGCCCTGGCCACCAGGCATGCCCCTTACTCCTTGAGTTATATAACATCCTTGGGCCTTCTCATCTACATGATGCCTTTGTGCAAATGAGAAAAAGGTGTCTCATCTTCCAGAGAGATGCAGCAGGCTGAATTTCAGCCCCCACTGACTCCCCTGCCAGGGCTTTTTTGTGCATAACACTTTTCTCAGCAGCCCTGCCTAAGGTGCCTCCAGGGAACACAGCTTTGACACTCTGCAATAGACTGTCTCTAAGATCTCCCCCAGCTCTGGTGTGCCACACTTCTTTAGATCTACAGCCTCGCTCCTGTGCAAAGCAGTTGGCAATAGATGTTTGCGAGGTATCTTATCACAGCTATGAAATCCATTAAAACCACCTATCCAAGTAAACTGAAATGGCTTCCTCTGAATTGTCGAGGGCAGGGAATTCCCTCAGGGCAGAGAGTGGATCTCATCCATTATGGCAGCCCCAGCAATGAGGAAGGTTCCTGGCACACAGAAGGCACTCTCTAAGTGCATATTTGTGGAATAAAAGAATAAATAATGGAAGAATAGGTAACTTGGCCAACCAGAAACATCTCAATGCTGCATAAAATATGAAAAACCCTTTTTAAAATGCACCAGTAGGCTGCTCTGGAGGGTTCACGCACAATTGATAAGGTACATTGGATGAAATCATGACCGGGTGGGCACGAGTTACTACCACACATAACAAGAGACCGTTGCCTGCAACATCATGGGAGAACATGAAGAAGGGACCCTTTGGGGGAGCAAACCAAAACCTACCAAAGTGTAAACAACGTGAAGCCAATAGACTGTCCCTTAAAAATGTTGCACCCCAAGCAAGACATAAAAAGAACAAAAAGAAAAAAGAGTACTTAAATGAAGATGTGAATGGATTCATGGAGTACCTAAGACAGAACTCACAGGTGGCTCACAATGGCGAGATGATAGCAACAGACAGTCAGCAACTAAGGGACGAAATTGTAGTTGCCTTAAAGAAAGACAGTCAACAGGAAGGAAGATGATTAAAACGACAAGCAGCAAAGAAAAATGCAATGGTATGTTTCCATTGTAGAAAACCTGGCCATGGAATTGCAGATTGTCCGGCTGCCCTTGAAAATCAAGATATGGGCACAGGAATATGTTATCAGTGTGGGTCCACAGAGCACAAAATAACTAAGTGCAAAGCTAAAGTAGACCCAGCTCTTGGTGAATCTCCTTTTGCAAAATGTTTTGTTTGTGGGGATATGGGGCACTTGTCCAGATCTTGTCCTGATAATCTAAAAGAACTCTATGCTGATGGTGGTGGTTGCAAACTTTGTGGCTCTGTGGAACATTTTAAGAAAGATTGCCCTGAAAGTCAGAATTCAGATCAAATGGTCACAGTTGGTTGCTGGGCAAACGGAATGAGTGCAGACTATGAAGAAATTCTGGATGCACCTAAACCACAAAAACCCAAAACACAGATATCTAAAGCTGTTAATTTTTGATAACAATTAGTACTTTGGTTAGTTACCACCTCATTGTTACTTTCCAAACTCATCCTATTTCACAAGTTAGCGGTGGGCTCCCTTGGCGCCAAGACTATATGGCAGACATCCGTATGATTCCTGCATTCTGTCCATCAGGGAGTACTGCTACCATTGTTTGGAGAAAGTCACTGAAGAAAAGTACAAGGTGATTAAGTTGGATTCTCTAAAAGAGCAAATTTTTAACAGAACTTAGACATAACTAAGTGATTATATACCTGATTGCAACAATCATCTTTTTTTAAAGCAAAATTATGTATTAATGTGAACCACCCCTGTACTGCTTTGTGGGGGTATTTTTCCTGCTGGGTATTTGGAAATGAATTTTTGGTTATATTGTTTTCTTGGTTTAAAGTACCAATTTACTATTATGATAGAAATTTATAAATTGCCACAAAGTCTGTATTTTTAAAATATTGAATAAAAACGCATTTGCTATTTGCTTAAAAAAAATTTTTTAAATAATTATAATAAATAAAATGCATCAGTAAGCAATTTAGTAAGAAATATTCAGAGGCTAAATCTAAATAAAAACAAGAATTCAGTAGATAATAGCTTAAATGAACAATGAGAAAATTACTTTCAACCAACCAAAAATACCTTTCAAGAAAAGGACAAGAAAAAGAGGAAAAAAACCTAAGAGAATTTGCCACCAAAATATAAGAAAATGCTTAAGGATGAATATCAAACATAGGGAAAATTGAGCAAAAAGAACAGTAAATGTGTGGCTAAATGTGTGACTAACTCGGGCCGGCCCGTGGCTCACTCGGTAGAGTGCGGTGCTGATAACACCAAGGCCACGGGTTCGGATCCCACATAGGGATGGCCGGTTCGCTCACTGGCTGAGCATGGTGCTGACAACACCAAGCCAAGGGTTGAGATCCCCTTACCGGTCTTCTTTAAAAAAAAAATAATAATAAAATAAAATAAATAAATAAATAAATGTGTGACTAACTCCATAAAATAATAATGACAATCACTTGTGGGGCCAAAAAAAGAATACCAAGATACCTGACAAAAATAATGGGTAAGTTAGGAAGTGTTGATCATAATTAAGGGACTGTAAGATCCTTATTTGTTTAGGAGAAGGGAAAAAATATTGAATTATTTTATACTCTTAAGTAATCAATATGCATCTTAATAATCTAAGGTAACAACTGAAATAACAGGTGTGCAAATTGTCAGAATCAAAATGGAGTTATATGTGTTAAAAAAAAAAAAAAAAAAAAAAAAAAACCTGACAAATAGAGCCAGGAAAGGCCATGGTCGGGGAGGGGCCTGGTCTTCTCATGCACTTATGCCTGATAACAAGAACTATCACAAGGGACTTTGCAAAACAAAACCACAACCTTGCACAGAAGCCATCACAACCTTACACAAAAAATACTTCTGCAAGGACGTCTGCCCAGCAACTACCTGTCCAACCTCCCACTGGTGTCACCCTTGTTATTGATCCTTGTAGCCAAGGATAATTATCCCAAAACAAGTATGTAATCTTTCATCATTTTTCCTTTAAAAACCTTTGTCTTGGCTTCCAGTCAAGATGGTGGAATAGACGGTCCCTAGTGTCACTCTATCCCATAAATCAATGAATTTACAACTATTGAAAAGCAACAACAGCCAAGTTGGAGCCATTAGAGCTCAGGGGAAGAAGAGGAGAGACCTACGGAGTTCATGAAGGCAGGAGAAGCCACGATGAGAGAAAGAAAGGATCACTCCCGCCATTTCATGCCCCAGCTGCTTCAAGGTTGGAGCTGGTGAGCACAAGAGCAAGAGCTGGCAAAAGCCGCAGCTGTGCCCTTCCTATGAAGTTGCTTGGAGACGGCAGGGGAGAAGAGGACCTTGGTGGCCCACACACAAGCAAGACCACTTAACAGGGGTCCTGTGGACCCACATGGGACGGAGGAGCCACAGACAACTGAAAAAAGGAGTCACTCAGATGCCAGTGAGTCATTGCAAGGGACTGGCACATGGCCCATCCCATGAGAATTGTTTGGAGTACAGGCAGTGGAGGAGATGGGCCCACCGGGAGGACACTGGGACACAGCGTGGACAGCTGGTCTGCCCTCCAATCAGCACAGGACCACTGTGTGTAGACTGGTCAGGAATATAGAACTGCAGGGGGTACAGTTTGCTGAAAAGACTCCGGCCCAGACCAGAGTTTCCCACAACCCCAGTGTACCTGATTTCACAAGACCTGGAAGTATATACAAGGTCAACAATTAAAACCTGAGCTGCACAAAAAGCCTCCCCCAGGGAATCAGCAGCAAAGAAGCAATTTAGCTCAACCACAGAGCTCAAGTACTGGTCCCCACAGGAAGTTCCCCCATTTTAGAAGTAAGCAAAGGACAAATTAGTTTCAGTGCAGAGTTTAAGTGGTGGGAACAGTGAATAATCCAACATAGAATTGAAAGAAAAAACAAAATACCCACAAATCAGAGACAAAGTTTGATATTAACTAGTAAAGGTCTAACACCACCAAAGGACACTTATCACACCTAGAAGGACCAGAAGCCCTCTGGGGCCCCGAGCCAGGGCAATGGGGGACTCAGGGCCTCAGCCACGCCCCCTTGACATCCACAACAAGCCCAGCAACAACCACTGAGCCACCACTGGAAGCCCCCTGGTCTCCCCTGCCAGAATGGGGGGTGCCATGGACCTCAGTCACATACCCCCTTCTTCCTCCTCCTCCCACCCTATTTCCCTCCCCCTTTGCATTTCCCTCTCCTCCCAAACTGCTTCACATCTTAGAATGTAAAAAAAAATAATATTAATGAATAAATAAATTTAAAAGAAAAAAAAAACTTTATCTTCCTTTACCTCCCTGAATATGCACAGTTTACTATCACACATGTATTCCTATTGCAAAATTTATTCCCAATTAAACTCATTATTCTTTCACAGAATATCTCTGTTTGTTATTTAAGTTGACAAAGAAATAGAATATATTCCAGACTAATAAGAAAAAAAAGTAAAATGAGAAAAAAATTACTTCAATCAATAAAAACAAGAAAAGGAAACATAAGAAATGTGGAAAAATAGGGCCGGCCCGGTGGCGCACTGCTACAGTGCGCCGCTTGGAAGTGCGGCGGCGCTCCCGCCGAGGGTTTGGATCCCACATACAGACCGGTTCCCGCTCACTGGCTGAGCGAGGTGCGGGTGCAACACCGAGGGTTGCGATCCCGTTGCCGGTCCCGGTCCGGTACGGGTGCGACACTGAGGGTTGCGATCCGTTGCTGGTCACGAAAAAAAGACAAAAAGGAGAAATGTGGAAAAATAGAAAATGCAAAGATGGTAGGACTAGAACAAATATATCAGTAATTTCAATACATATGAATGCACTAACTCATACAGTTAAAAGAGAAAGATGAGATCAGATTTTTAAGTCCATATGTGTTGTTTATAAAAGACAAACCTAAAGCAAAAGAATATCAAAAGATTGACAAGAGAAGAATGAAAAAATATATACTATGTAAACATTAACCAAACAAAAGTGGATTAATACAAAACTATAATATAACATGCAAAAAGCATTAGAGAAAAAAGTCACTACATATTAATACATTTTCAGAAGACATAATAATTATAAACTTGTTTGCACCTGACAATATAGCCTCAAAATAAATAAAACAGATATTGGTAGAATTACAAAAAGAAATTAATAAGTTCAGTCTTGGTGGAATATTCCAACGTGCTTCTTTCAGTAATTGAGAGAATGAGCAGACAAAAACTCAATAAGAAAATAGACAATTTGGGCCAGCCCGGTGGCGCACTGTGCCGCTTGGGAGTGCAGTGGTGCTCCCGCCGAGGGTTCGGATCCCACATACAGACCGGTTCCCGCTCACTGGCTGAGCGAGGTGTGGGCGCAGCACCGAGGGTTGTGATCCCGTTGCCGGTCCCGGTCTGGTACGGGCATGACACTGAGGGTTGCGATCCGTTGCCGGACACGAAAAAAGACAAAAAGGAAAAAAAAAAAAGAAAATAGACAATTTGGAGAGTTAGGGCCGGGTCTGGAGCTCAAAGACCCCTCAAGCCTGTTGTCCAGACTGGGTCACAAACCCTTCACACGCAGGTCTATGAGCGAGGTAACTGGCAAAAAGGTCCTTGGAGGCTTGGTTGAAGAAAGAGTAGTCTTTATTCAGCACACACACCTCAGAGAGCTAGGCAGTCCACAGAGAAACTCAGAAACTCAACTGCTACCAGCAAAGTCCAAAGAAAAACTGAGCAGCTGCCAGCAAAGTAAACATGCTCTATTTTTAGATGCAAGCTCTGCCCTCCAGCCACTGCTTCAGGAACTGCAGAACACAAGAATAGCAACAAAACTAAAAAGATACATTGGCTACATGGGCACTAACTCCATCCAAACACAACTTGTTTACAAAGAATGTGCTGCACCACCCCTAACCAGACCTGAGGCAAGGGGGCCTGACTAAAACTACTCTATTTTCCTCACACAATTATAAAATATACATTCTTCAGAAGCACCCACACTACTTATATGAAAATTGCCTACATGCTAGAGGAAAGCAGAGAAAAAGTCTTACCATATTTCATATGATGAATGTTATACTCTCCTGCTATCGGAACACAATGCAATTAAGTTAAAAATCAATACCACAAGGATAACTAGAAAAAAAGGCATATGTTTAAAATTAAAATATAGACTTCTAAGAAATAGTCATAACATAGGAAATTATGGTGGAAATTAGAAAATGCTTAGAACTAAGCAATTCAATTATATATTTACATACATTTATATAACAATATAAATACATGATGTGTGGCTAAAATAGTACTTAGAGGAAAGTGTACAGCCTTCAGGCAATATATTGAAAAAGACAAAAATCTAAAAATAAATGAGTCATCTCAAAATAAAACCACACAAAGTTGAAGGAAGAAAATAAAAGCAAGAATAGAATTTGATGAAATAGAAAACAAGCACTATAATAGAGAGAATTAACAAAACCAAAGCTGCTTCTTCAGAAAAACTGAAAGAGAATAGTTTAGCAATATTACTCGAGAAAAATAAAAAGAAAGGAAAGGCACAAATTAACATTAGAAAACAAATAAAAGGTAGGGGAGAGCATAACTACAAACGCTTCGTATTACAGATAATAAGAGGATATAATGAATAACTTCATAGCAATACATTTTAAAACATAGATGAAATGGATAAATTTCTAGGAAAAAAAACTCAACAAAACTGTCACAAGAAGTAATAGAAAGACTGAACAGCTCTATAAACATCTAAATAATTAAATCAGTAGTTTAAAAATCTTACAAAGAAGAAAATTTGCCAAATTTTACCAGTGAAATTTATGAAAACATGAGGAACAATTTCTGCTTTTTACAAAATATGCTAAATGATTCTATGTAGCCAGTATAACCTTTATATACAAACCTGACATTGACAAATAGAAAAAGAGAATTGCAAGCCAATCTTAGTCAAGAATATAGATAAAAATCTGAAATAAAATACTAGCAAACGATATTCAGCAATATATAAAAATTCATATATGTCATAAGCAAGTTGGGTTTATCCCAAGAATATAAACTTGGTTTGATATTAAAAAATAAAGTTATACGGGCCGGCCCGTGGCTCACTCGGGAGAGTGTGGTGCTGATAACACCAAGGCCACGGGTTCGGATCCCATATAGGGATGGCCGGTTAGCTCACTGGCTGAGCGTGGTGCTGACAACACCAAGTCAAGGGTTAAGATCCCCTTACTGGTCATCTTTATTAAAAAAAAAAGAAAAAGAAAAGAAAAGAAAGTTATAGATTTCATTAACAGATTAAAGGAAAAAATTGAATAATCATCTTAATATATGCAGAAAAAGCATTTGAAAATTTAATATCATATCAAAAACCTGAGAATAAAAAAACTTCTTTATTTTTAGTTTCTCTTTTTTTTTTTTTTTTGGCAGCTGGCCGGTTTGGTATTATGACCTTGGTATTATAAGGCAAGTGAGTTAACCAGCCAGCCCTATTATTAATTCTGATAAAAGATTTCTTTGTTAAAAAGAAAAAAAAAACCTATTGCAAATATACTTATATTTAATGGATATATTTAATGGTGAAAAATTGAGGTCTTTTTTAAGATCAGAAACAAGAAAGGAGTATCCTCTACCACTTCTATTTAACAACATACTAGAAGTTCTTACCAGTGCAATAGGCAAGAAAAATATACAAAAGGTATAAGGACTAAAAAGAGAAAAAGCAAAACTTTCATTATTTGCAGGTTGATATAATTGGCTCTGAAGACAACCTAAGAGAATCTAAAGATGAACTATTAGAAATAAGAGTTTAGCAAAGTTCCTGGATATAAATTCAACACAAGGGCCGGCCCATGGCTCACTTGGGAGAGTGTGGTGCTGACAACACCAAGTCAAGTGTTAAGATCCCCTCGCCAGTCATCTTTTAAAAATAAATAAATAAATAAATAAATAAATTCAACACAAAACTCAATTACAAAAAGGAAGGAAATCCTGTCACATGCTACAACATGGATGAACCTTGAGGACATTATGCTAAATGAAATAAATAGTTACTAAAACACAAATACTGTATGCTTCCATTTATTTGGGGTACCTAGGGTAGTCAAATCCACAGAAACAGAAAGTAGAATGATAATTTCCAGGGGCTGGGGAGAAAAAGAAATAGGCAGTTGTCCTTTAATGGATACAGAGTTTCAGTCTTGCAAGATGAAAAAGTTCTGGAGATTTATTGCATAAAAATGTTAATATACTTAACACTACTGAACTGTACACTTAAAAAATGGTTAAAATGGTAAATTTTATGTTATACCGTATGTTTTTTACACAATTAAAAAATTTTAAAGTATAAAACATTCAATTACATTTCTATACCAACAACAAACAGAAAATATAATTTTTACAATATGCCATTCTCGACATCAATAAATTTTACAATTAAGTACTTACATGGTAAAAATGATAACGTGTTATTCAAAGACATTAAAGAAGACCTAGATCAGCTGGCCAGCTAGCTCAGTTGGTTAATGTCCAGTGTTGTAACACCAAGGTCAAGAGTTTGGATCACCATACCAGCCAGCCACCAAAAAAATAAATAAAATAAAGAAGACTTAAATAAATGGAGATAAAACATGTTCATGAATTGGAAGATTCAATCATCTCCACAAATTGATTTATCTAATCAATGCAATGCCAATGAAAATTTCAACAAGTTGTTTTGTGGAATTTGACAAGCTCCCTCTAAAGTGTGTATATAAGTATATATATATATATATATATATATATATATATATTTTTTTTTTTTTTTTTTTTTTTTTTTTTT
>NW_007726445.1:359200-393987 GCF_000696425.1 Galeopterus variegatus | reverse complement strand
TATATATATATATATATATATATATATATATATATTTTTTTTTTTTTTTTTTTTTTTTTTTTTGCAGCTGGCCAATACAGGGATCAAACGCTGGACCCTAGTGTTATCAGTACCATGCTCTAACCAACTGAGAAATAGGCCAGCCCTAAAGTGTATATTTGAAAGTACAGTGCCAACAATAGCCAAGATACCACTGAAAAAGAAGAACAGGTAAATTTGCCTTACCAGAGATCAAAGATTATTATAAAATTATAACAATTAAGACAGCATTGTATTGGCATAGAAATAGATCTGTCAATTGATGGTATGAAAAAGAGAGCCTGGAAAAAGACCCACTGTGATACTGTGAAATATATATTTGGTCTTTGTTCCTGTTTCCTGACATACAGCTTCTAAAACCCTTGGAATCTCCACAGTGATGAGAGTCTCTTCTGTATGCTAACGAGATGACTGGTGGCTGGGGGCTCCCAGATAGCTTCAGGATGGGGGCTTGTCACTACAAAGACCAAGGCATGATTAAAGGGTTGGGACTTTCAACCCCACTTCACAACTTCTGGGGTGGGGGGAGGGACTGAAGGTTAAATTGATCACCAATAGCCAATGATGTAATCAATTATGCCCACCTAATGAAGCTTCCATAAAAACCCAAAAAGACTGGGTTTGGAGAGCTTCCAGATAGCTGAATATGTGGAGGTTCCTGAAGGGTGATATACCCAAAGAGGGCTCCACACCCCTTCCCACATACTTTGCCCTATGCATCTCTTCCATCTGGCTGTTCATTTTGTATCCTTTGTAATATCTTTTATTATAAACTGATAAAAATAAGTTAAATGTTTCCCTGAGTTCTGTGAGACGCTCTAGCAAATTAATCAAACCCAAGGAAGGGAAACATTGATATTTAGGTGGTCAGTCAGAAGCACAGGTTACAACCTGAGATCATAGAAGTATTCTGTATCAATTGTCATGTGAAAGTGCATAGGAAAAACACATTTTGGTATTTGAGTGTGTTGAGCAGAGAAGAAAAATGGTTTGTTTTTCCACTAACACCCACACATACATTTATTACATACTGATGGAGAAAGGAGAGACTTCCAACACATTTTTCTGGAGCAATGGCTTACCTGTGTGGAAAACAATTAAGTTTGACTCTACGTCATACTATATACAAAGATTAAATTCAGATAAATTGAAAACGTGGAAAAGCAAACATATAAAAAGTTTTTAGAATAAAATGGAAGCTGAAAGAAGGAAGGAAGGAAGGAAGGAAGGAAGGAAGGAAGGAAGGAAGGAAGGAAGAAAATCACAATAATTCCTTGAACTTTCAAAAGGAAAGAACGGAACTGAGGTCACAGTGGTGGGGGAGGACTAGGGAGAAATTGGTAAAAGGCCACAAAAATGCTTACATTGTGTAATGATAAAATAAAAAATAATAATAATAAAATTTTAAAAAAGAATAATATACAAAAATATCTTTATTTTCTTGGGATAGGAAAATGTTTTTTTTTAATAATATACAAACATAGCACAAACCAAGGAGTGAATGTTAATTTTAATTGCATTTCAATTAAGACCTTAATTCTCAGTCCTTCAAGAGAGTAGAAAAACCTACCAGGAACTAGGAGAAGATATTTGCAACACATATAAGGAAAAGAGCAAAAATCTTGAACAGAAACTTCACGGAAAGGGAAACTTGACAGTCAAACATATGAAAAGATGCTCTACATCACCAGTAATCAGAGAAATACAAATTAAAAAATCAGTTAACATTTCATACCACTAGACTGACAAAAATTTTAGCCCAACAAAAATAAGGATTTAGAGTAACTGTTACATAAATGCAACACTGGTAAGAATGTAAATTAGTATAGTAACTTTGAAAAACAAGTTGGCATTTTCAAGTAGAACTGAAGGTGTGAATACTCTACAGCCCACCAATTCCACTCACAGGTATAAACCTCAAGCAACTTTGGCAAACGAGTCCTGGGAGACATATACAGGAATGTTCACAGAACCCAAAATGACAATCAGCAGTAGGCAGGATAAATAAACAATGTTATAGTCATATGATGAACTATTTTATAATACTGAAAACTAGCAAATTAGAGCTACTCTCAATAACCTTGATGAATCTCAGAAACACAATGTTGAGTGAAAAAAAGCCAATAGCAGAAGAATGCATTTGGTATTACTCTCCTTATCTAAAGCTCACAATGATGCAAACTCACATATGGTTTAGAAATGAAAATGCATGTAGTAAAAATTATTAAAGAAAGAAAGGGAATGTTAAACACAATGACCAGATAGTGATTCCACTGAGAGGGAAGGAAATGGGATAGAGAAGACAACCCAGGGGGTTAAAAGGTGATGGTAATGTTCACTTCTTAAACTGGATGGGTTTTGTGTCATTGTTCTTATATCTCAGATGTAGTCTATAAACAGTTTTGTATATTCCCAATATTTAATTAAAACGTTAAATAATTTTTTTTTTTTTAAAAGCTTAAGAAGAATTGGCCAAAGTATGTCGGGATGAGATAAGCGCTAATGGGCTGGCCTGGGACGGCTCAGCTCTGCCCCCAGCTTCTTCCTAACTTACAGTTCCACCTGAGTAGAGCACTGATTTACCTGTGACTCAGCCCTATCACTTGTCCAATGGGATTAATAATACACATAAATCTTCTGAAGATGACAAGAGACAATGGATATGATAGTGCCTTGTAAAAATAAAAGTGCTACACAAATGTGAGGTGGGGGCATTATCCTTGACAATTTCAGATTTGCCTGGCAAAGAACAGAGATCTACATGCTGAGACTCAGTCCTAAATACCTCTTACCTGAGGTCCACCGCAGCTTATAGAAATGGGCTGTGGTGCTGCTGTCCACAGGTGTAAGGATAACTAGATTGTAGCATTAATGTCAATTATAGGGGGAGGAGCCTCAACTAAAGGATTAGGAGTTGGGGGAGGCAGAGCCATTCCCACTGCTCAACCCTCAGGGAAGCAAAGGACCAGGGCAGGAAATCCTCAGCCAAGGGACCAGGTGTGAAGCCCCCAGCTCACATCTGAACTTCTCCCACACCTCTAAGCCCAGACCATGCTCAACAGTGAGCTCAAATGGTTCAATTCCGACTTTGAATTGGTTGAAGCCATAAAAATGACCAGCCTGTGTACCTCTCCACACCCAGTTCCACCCTTTAACTGCTGCACCCACTAGATTCCATTGTAAATGCTGTTTCCCTCCCTCCCACGAAAACAAAATTAAAAAGTATATTTCCAAAGCAAGCAAAAGATTTGCTAGTTGTTTGGGTTTTTGTTTTATTCTCTAAATCCATTTTTCCGGTCCCTCCCCCGGCCGCCCGACTGTGGAGAAGCAGAAGCTGAAGGACACGCCTGTTTATTCAGCAGGTGGACTGTGCACCTTTGTTGGTTCCCTTACCCCTTGGTCTGCGCACCCACCAGCGCTCCCTAGAAATGCGGAGCTGCTGGCCTTGACGGAGCAGCCCCTCCCTGCAGCAGTGGGTCTTCTAGCCCCTGAAGGTGCGGGAGGGAAGGCGCAAGGTTCAGGTTCTATTTGTCTTTGCAAAGCACCTTAGCTCGCTCATGGTAGGTGTGTCTCACATGAAGTTGAGTTGTTTTATTTGGGGGGTGATTGCTAGGAGCCACAAGATCCCCCTATCCTAACATTCCCTGGGTGCCCAAGTCCTGTCTTCCTCTTCGTGGGAAGGGCTCTCGGACCCACTCTCAGGTGGGTTCTTATAACCCACATTTGATAGGTGGGGAAACTGAGGCATTACCCAGGGTCACACAGCTGGCAAGTGGGGGAGCCAAATACAGCCCTCAGCCTCAGCCCCACCACGGTTGACCCCTCCCCAAGGGCTCGAGAAAACCAACCCGAGGCTCCCCCCGGCGTCCTTCTCTCTGCCCACACGAGGGCGCTCGCTCCGCGCCCCAATTTGTCTGCCACTGGGCGGCGGCGGCGCGTACTTTTCCAGAGCGAGCTGAACAGAGGGGAAACTCGGACCAGCTATCCAGCAGTGCGACTGCTATGCCCTGCGGAGAAGGAGAGGCAACTAGAGAAGGGCTCCAAGGAGGTGCGGCTCCCAGCTGTTCGCCAGTCCCCACCCAATGGAGACAGAAGACCACTTAATTCCCCAAAGTTGGGCCCTAGGGAAGTGGGGAAGTAAGAGGGGAAGGAGGATGTGGTCTCCATCTGAGGTCGAGATCTTTTTCCTCAGGACCTAGAGAGGAACTTGCCCAGCTTAGACTAGGCCAGAGGGGAGGAATGTCGTGACAAATGTCCCATCACCCCAAGACACAGTTTACCCCTTTCCCCCCATCCCTGCAGCCTGAAACACTAACGCAGACAGTGGACAATAATTCAGACAATTAGTCATCTTCTCTGATGGGGGCTGAGGGCCAGGCGTGGCTCGAATGGAATAACTAGATGATTCATTCTGCTGAGACTGCAGGGACAGGCTGGGTCAATATTGACTGAAAGGCTTGAAGCTGCATTTGGCCTAGCCCCAGTGACCCCCACCCCACCCTATTCGTGAGCACCCCATGGTTCGTGCAACTGCCAGTTCCTCAGATCACCACAAAACAGACCTGTTCCTGAATGCAGGGACAGGCTCCTAAAGTGCGCCTCCCCCACCTCCAACTGGGACAGGGGCAGCTTCAGTAAAAGTCATACAATGTCCTCATGAGTCTCAGAAAACCCCTGGGCCAGGCCTCTCACATCTCAGATGTACCCTCTCTGCCCAGCTTCACTATGGTGAGAAAGCAGACAGGACCCACCCCAGGCCCTCTCACCACACCCAGAGCAAAACTTGTCTTCCGGGAGTCTGCTAGGATGGTCTCTGCCCCACTTCCAGAGACCTCAGACCCCACCACAGCCCAGCCCAGGCACCTTTTCAGCCTCCAAGCTCATCCCAGACCCTCTCTACTGGAGACCACTTGAACCCTTCCTTAAGATGGCTTTGCCAAGAGGGGGCATCTTTTCTAATTCACGTAAAGGCTCCTTATGAGGCCTTGTCAGGGTGGGTCCCCTGGCCTGGTGAGTCAATGAGTCACTCTAAGAGGTGGGCTGAGCAAACTGATGGCTGGTGCAGCACTAAGCTGAAGAGGAATTAGAAATCATTGGGGAGCCAGGACACAAGGGTAAATTTGACCCCCAAAAAATATTTATTATACAATTACCCACAACTGGATTTGACTCAGGCCCCTTAGAGGGAGTTTCAGCCCTTGAGGGCTTCATTGTAGATCAAAGCCAAGGCCCCCAGGAAGGTGACATACTCCTGGAAGTTCACCTCCTGGTCCTTGTTCCGGTCCAGGTCTTCCATCAGCCTTGCAATTTCGGCGTCTTGCAGCTTCTAATGTGTTGGAATGGGAAATCCAGATTCAGTGGTGATGAGAACCCTAGATTCTCCCCCGTCCCCCTCCCAGGAAGCTTTCTCATACAAGTGGCTCTGTACTCACTTGTCACTAAGGATCGGTGTCCACCTTGGTTTCACCAAGGCTTTACTTCTCCTCAGCTCCTGCTCCTTACTCAGGAGGAGTGAATGCCAGGCTGAAAGTACCCGCCATTCCCTAGGGGAGTGGGTCTATGGCAGCTTAGCAAGGCATGTGGGCCGGGGCCCCGGGGTGTGGGTAAATGTGAGTCAGATGCACCTGGCACCTCCTTCTCTCCCAATCCTGCTCCTAAAGGACATGAGGTGGGAAGAGGACCTGGGGGGCCAACTCACAGGGCCGATGGTGAGCTCCTTCTGGATCAGCTCCTTCAGCTCCTTCTTGCTCAGGGTGTTCTTGTCACCCTCCCTGCCGGAGTATTTGTGGAAGATGGCCACAAGGAGGCCGATGGCCTGGTCCAGAGGGCATGCCATAGCTGAGGGCTGGGCTTGGAGCTGGCGGCAGAGGGGACGGTCAGTGCCATGGGCAGCAAGGACTTCTCATTCACCCGCACACCCCAAGAGCTCTGTCCCCACCACCCACCACTCCCTTTGACTCCCTGCCTGAAACACCCCATCTCAGGCCACCCACAAATGGCACCAAGGCTGGGGGTGGGAGTTGGGGGCAGACTATGGAAGAGAGCTAATTCAAGGATTCTAAGGACAAAACAGGGATAGTAGCTTTGGACACACGGGTAACTGTCCTCCAGGGGTTCCCGGAGAAGGAGGCGAGTCTGGGCCAGGGGGGAGGGGACGTTGACGGCTGCACACACAGCCTTCTTCAGGGCCTTACGGGGCCACACACAGGCGATGACACACCCAGGACACACCCTCCCGCACGCCTGAAAAGCATATCCGCGGAGCCGCCCTATCCAGTGCCTTAGCCCGGGGCCTGCCCGGCACAGCCCGGCCGCTCTTGACTCTCTCGGGCCGGCGCGGGAGCTCGGCAGGCGGGGCCCAGGCAGGGACAGGGGGTGCCGGGACCCCCAGACTGACGGCAAGCCGGCCCTGGAAGGACCCGGAGCTGCCCTGGCGAGAACTCACCGCAAAGGAGGCAGCGAAGAGAGAAGGGAGCAGTCGAGGGGACGGGCTGTGTCGCAGTCGGGCGGCCTTATAGCGGGAGCGTCCGGGGGCCGGCTCCGGGGACGACCCACCCCGCCCGCCCCGCCCCGGGCCCGCCCCGCGCCCGTGGCTTACGCGACTCACGCAGCGCGGTGTCCCCCAACTTTCCACGCCTCCTGGCCCGGGACTGCTCCGGGTTTGGACGTGAAAGGGGGTCTTAATGGAAACCGTTGCAAGCCGGTGACGTCGAGTTCCCCCCCAATCTCCATAGCTCAGTTTGCTCTAAGTGACACGTGACACGGCATGGAGAGGAGGAGGAGGACAGCGGCGGTCACTCCTGCTTCTTCCTCAGCCATCTGCGTGCTAGAGCAGGAATTTGTCCCCGATGCGCTGTGTCAATGTGACAGAGGGGGCGGGTATCTCACAGGATGCTGGTGCCCCCCAGAGGGTGTTCAGAGTCAACCCTAGATGAGCGGGGGGAGCAGCCAGTGGTCTACAAGATAAGACTTAAAGGCTATCTAGACCACCCGTCCCCCACCTACAGAGAGTTCCTGCCGGCACCCCCACTCCCTTCCGCCCACCGCTCGGAATTCCACCCTTAGAGCATGTCGCCCATTAATGTGCACGCACGCTGGAGCCACGCCCTGTAAGCATCATTAGTTATTCGCCCTTGAGTGAACGTTTTTCAGATCCTCTCCCGAGAAAAGCTTTTGATAGGAGGTGGGGAGAGGAGAAAGCATTGGCCCCCGGAGATGACTGGGGGAGAGGGGCTGCTGAGGGCGAGTTGGAGGAGCGGGGGAAAGCCCGGCGCTGGCTTGGGACTCCCTCTCCTTCCCAGTGCTGCCAGGGGGCCTCCTGTGAGCTAGCGACAAGTCAGACCCTGGCCCCTCACGCCCTCAGAAGCCAACCCCATCACTCCCAGCGTCCTCCCTCCCAAAGCACTTTCCCTCTTGGCTTTCTCTGCGTCTTTGCAGAGTTCCGTGCAGCAAGCAAAAGCTGGCCCAACTTCCCCATTTTCCAGGAGGGCAAAACTAGGCCAGGACAAGCTCAATGACATCTGCACAGAAAAAGGACAGGAAGTGGGGTGAGAGCCCAGGTCCCTAACATCAGAGGCTGTCTCAACCCAAAGGAGAACCCCCCACCCCCAAGGTGGACAAGACACCTTCAAAACCAGCCTCCCAACACCTGGAACAGAAAATCTTTATTTCCTCTGCCAGAAGGGTTCATCTGGAGGGAGAGGGGGGTAGGGGAATAACGGGGGTCTGTGAGAGGAACTGCAGAGGTCGGGACAAGGGGCTGATGGTGAAGGCGGAGGGGCGTCCTGGTCATTTGTTGTCCTCCAGGAAGAAGTCGTTGTAGGCCATGCACAGCGTGGTCAGGAACACCGAGTACTCCTTGAAGTCGATCTCCTGGTCACTGTTCTTGTCCAGGCTCTTCATCAGGTTGTCAATGCTGCTCTCCTTCATTTTCTGCAAGGGCCCAGGCAGAGGGACAGCTCAGCAGCCCCTCCACTGCCACTACATAGTGCTACCTCCTGCCCCAAGCAGCCTCAAGGGGACCCCTAGCTGAGTCAGCAACACTGAGAGCTTCTCAACTCCCAGAGGCTGCCTCTGCCCGTGCCTAGCACAGGTCCTGGCACCAGGGAGGGACTCAGAGACCTGACTCCTGAATCTAAATAAATTACAGTAGGAAGGCTAGCCCAGCCTCCCTTCCCCTCAACACCTTCCCCCACCCAAAGAAATAATCATCTTGAGTTCATATCAACACCAAATGAAAATAGCTTAGTGATTATGTGGCACTGAGCATTATCCAAGTCTCTGACTTGCAATGTCCCCATTTTAAGGGATGGTTGAGAATGGACCAGACAGCACTTCTTTCCAAGAGAGCAGAGCATCGGTGGACTGAGGTGCCACTGCAGCCTCCCCTGCGAGGAGAACTATGTGGAGACAGTGCCTGGCACCCTCCCAGCCTGGTGCCACCAGGAGGTTTGAGGCAGACAGACCCTGCTCTCTCCTCTTCACTGCCTCCATTGCTCCAGGTTTTCATTAGGAACAGGATGTGGAGACATAGGGAGATGGAAACTGTCTCTGTGTGATGCGATCCTAGTCCCCAGTCTGGGCTCCAGTGAGAGCCAGGCCCTCCCCTGGGCCTCTGTCCCCCTGTAATTAGCCCCTGCTGGACCCATGGCACTTCCCTCTGCCCTCATTAACTGTGGGATGCAGACAGCCTGGCAGGAAGGCCAGAGAGAAGGCCTGGGACACTCACACCTGCTTCAATCCCCTGCCCATGGGGGCATACTCTAGGGACCTTCTCTCTGGGAATACCTACCAGTGTGCAAGATATGATGGCAGAGGCCCTCCAGGTTGAATTTTAAAGGTAAAAGGGAAGAAGTGATGCACAGGCCCAGCCTAGAATTCCAGCTCAGCCACTCACCAGGCTGGGTGTCCTCGAACAAGTTATATGATGTATCTGAGCCTCAATTTTTTTTAACTGTAAAAATAACATAAGGATGGGCTGGCCCGGTGGCACACTGCTACAGTGCACCACTTGGGAAGCGCGGCGGCGCTCCCGACGAGGGTTCGGATCCCACATGCAGATCGGCCGCTCACTGGCTGAGCGAGGGGCGGGGGCAACACCGAGGGTTGCGATCCCGTTGCTGGTCACGAAAAAAGACAAAAAGACAAAAAAATAAAAAATAAAAAATAAAAATAACATAAGGGCCGGCCCATGGCTCACTTGGGAGAGTGCGGTGCTGCTAACACCAAGGCCACGGGTTCGGATCCCATATAGGGATGGCCGGTTGGCTCAATTGGGAGAGCGTGGTGCCGACAACACCAAGGCAAGGGTTGAGATCCCCTTACCGGTCATCTTTTTTTAAAAAATTAAAATTAAAATTAAAAAAGTAAAAATAACATAATGTCCACCTCAGGGCCTTCCCCTCTGTCAATCACCTCCCTCCCACCATCTTCATCTGATAAGAATCAGTTCTGTCTCCTTCCTATGTGTTCACCAACTAACCTTTCGGTTCAAGCATCACACCATCTGGAAGCCCTGGCTATGCCGGGCACACAGAGGAGAATCAGGTGGCATCCCTGCCCTTGAGTTGTATACAACACGACCTGGACATCCCAGATCCCTTCATCCCCCATGATCCCTAGCACAGGCTCTGCCACCACTGCAAGAGCCTGGCCCCCCATCGAAGGCTCCTTATCTCGTTCTCTAAACCCTCACACAGGCTATAGTGGACCCTCAGGTCTCAGCCGTGCCTCCTTCCCAGGGAGACCCTGACTCATCCCCCAGCACAGAGGTCTGTTGGCCCAAGATGTCCACCCTCTTCCTTCTATCTCTGTCCATGCTATTTGGCTATCTTGTGCCTGGATTTACTCTAGAATACCCAGAAGGCAAGTGTGTGCCCCCGCAGGGAGCACTCAGCCTTTGGGGTGGGGGAAAAAAGAACGATCACCTACCTCCCCAAGACTCAGCTCCTCCTTGATCAGCTCCTTTAGTTCCCTCCTACTCAGGGTCAGTTTGCTTCCCTCTCTCCCCGAGTATTTGTGGAAAGTGATGACCATAGTAGTCAGGGCCTTCTCAAGAGGTTTCTCCATTGCGGTGTGCAACTCTGGAGGGGAAAGGGGGGAAGATCACATTCCTGAGAACACCAGACTTTCTGCTCACCACCACCACCACCACCACTAGCCCAGCTCCAAGGCCCCTTCCTCAAAGGACTAGAGACTGGAATCCCTGATGAGAAGAATATCCACCAACAAGGGGACCCGTATTTGTCAGGACAGGTTATAAAGAGACTAGCAGCAGCCCATGCAGTGAGACTGACCATCCCCCGAAGGAGACTGTAGACTCTCCTGCTTAGGGAGGGTATTGAAAAAGGGGCCTAGGAGCAGAGAGATGACAAAATAACCTCCCCCTAAAAACTGGTGACAGACGATGGAGCAGATAAAGGGTCAGGATTTTCTCTTTGCCCATCCAGCTTGGGCACTGGTTTTCCAGAAGCAGTTCCCACCTTAGTCACTCTCTAATGCCCTAATGTCTAAGTCACCTGATATTGAGGGGTGTCCCATTATAAAGTAAGGGACAGGACAAAGAGAGAGTTGTGGGGGTGGGAGCCTGGGGCTGGAACTGGGATATAAGGTCTCAGCAGGAAGCAGGAGAGGTGGTTGGACTTGCCCAGCTGGTCTCCGGCCCAGGGAACTGCACACACGCAGACTAACCAGAAGGAAGGGAGGGCAGGGGGACCTGTTGAAATATCCAGGATCATTCTGAGACCTGGATCAAGAGGTTAGGTTTAAATGAGGTCCTCGATTCCATCAGCACAGCCATCCCCATGCAAGGGAAGGGGCAGCTGGAGCTCGTGTGACTCAGACTTGAAAACCACTTCCTCCTAGGGAGGAAGGAGGCAACACCCATGGACTGGAGGGCTGCAGGTAAATCCCGTGGGGAGTCCTGAGCAAGGAGGAACAAGTTGCTGGCTCTCACCTCCAGCCCAGAGCCCACCCTCTGATTCTTGAACTGCACCCATCATTCATCTCTCACCACCCAAAAACCTCAGCTTCTCCCACCTCAAGGAGCATCAGCCACGACCACAGTGGAAGGCAAGGATCTCTGGGCATCTGCAGGAGCACCCGGAAGGTTCTGATCCCCACCTCTCCCCCAGAGCCTTTCCTCGGGAAATTCTGATAGCCACAATTCCATATACTCTGCCCCCTCCTCCCTGAGCACATGCCCACTCAAGGGGCCAGGCCTTCCTTGATGGAGGTCAGCACCACTTATCACCCTCCGGCCTCAGCACCCAGCTTGGCCCACCAGATAGATGGACAGGGAGATGAGAAGGAAGGACTCACCAAGGAGGGAGCGAGCCCAGAGGATCCAAGCAGCAGAAGCAGCCTCCCTGCCACTGCTCTGCCTTTATTCCCTTGCTCCCAGTGCCCAGGAGACCAGGGGAGAGCAAGGACCAATGAGAAGGGGCCAGGGACATGAGGAGGCCCAGGACAGAGCACCTGAGATGGAACTGAGAAGAAACCCCCTCCACTAGTCTTATCTTCCTGTTTACAAACGGGGGTTGGGGGACACACTGAGTTCACCATGGCACACATGTCTTCAGCCTCAGAAAATTCATTTTTCCGGGCCGGCCCAGTGGCTCACTCGGGAGAGTGCGGTGCTGATAACACCAAGGCCCCGGGTTCGGATCCCATAGAGGGATGGCCGGTTCGCTCACTGGCTGAGCGTGGTGCTGACAACACCAAGACAAGGGTTAACATCCCCTTACCGGTCATCTTTTTAAAGAAAAAAAAAAAAAAAGAAAAGAAAATTCATTTTTCCGGGCCGGCCCAGTGGCTCACTCGGGAGAGTGCGGTGCTGATAACACCAAGGCCCCGGGTTCGGATCCCATAGAGGGATGGCCGGTTCGCTCACTGGCTGAGCGTGGTGCTGACAACACCAAGACAAGGGTTAACATCCCCTTACCGGTCATCTTTTTAAAAAAAAAAAAAAAAAAAGAAAAGAAAATTCATTTTTCCAACCAAAAATCAGAACTCTCATGATCTGATGGAACAATAGGCAGAAGAGAGAAAGTCAGGCTGTCCTGGAAAGAAAACCCAGCTGGCGTGGGCCAACCACAATGTGTCTCCCCATGTCCTAGGCCACCGTCCACGTGGGACCCTCCTCCGCTTCCTCCTGCCCACTCCAAGAGCAGAGAAGACACACTTCGAGATGGGGACCAGTGGGGGAAGACATTTCCTGCCAAGGGCATGGTCAAGGTCACTAACTAGCATAAAGCCGAAGGTTTTTAAAGGTCTTTCACATGAATGATTTCTTCTAAACCTCACTGATCTTCAAGGAAAAGAATTGTCAGAGACTCTTGGCATGGAGGACTGAGAATCAGGGATTGGGGAAGAGACACGGGGAAGAGTTAGGGCCCAGCGATGGGGTAGAGGTTGTGAATTGGGGAGGAGGTTCCAGGTTCAGGGTACAGTCATGGATGGAGTGGGGTCTGGGAGTGCTGCCTGTATCCCAGGAGCAGGAGACTCCAAGACATTGTTCTACCACCAACCAGTCCAAGTTTGAGAACATAACTGAGTCTGGGGCTCTGTACCTATCCCTGCTGCAGTCCCACCCTAGCCTGCCTGGGTCCCCCCACTGCCCCCTGCTCTACCCCACCCCCAGCTGGTGAGGCTAGAGAGGCAGCAGGGACTGGTCACTAAGCAACAGGAGTTTCCGAAGTTAGAGTGATGCAGGAGGAGGCTCCGGGGAGAGCACTCCCACGGAAGATGGGCACACTTTTTCCTGGACCAAAATCCTACCCGATTCTCTGCAGTCACACTCTGAGGGAACATCTGAGTCACTTTCCTCACTCCTCTGAAACCTGGGAGAAAAACAATGTGATGAGAAGAAAAGGGGCAGCTTCACAGAGGGAGGGGACCAAGCCCTCTCAGCCTCTGGGCCTGACCTCCACGTATCTCTTCCTTAAATGTCCCCTTTATCATCCAGGCATGGCCTTGGAGTCTAACCTCAATCCCACCCACTGCACCCCGGAGCCACTGACTTTTAACCTACCTTAAGGGGAAGCAACGTCATGCCTTTTATTTTCTGGGGAAAAGATCTCAATTCCATTTATCAGATTATTTGCCTGGAATTTTGTCTCCAAAACTATGGTCACTTCCCCATCATCTTCATTCCCACCCCAGCCACTATCCCCCACTCATCCCTTCTGAGGTCCCTTGTCCTCTCTGAAGGAGCATTGTTCCTAGCTGATAACAGATCTCGTCCCAGGGGCCTCTGGGGCAGAGACAGTGGGTTAGAGAATGACTGCATTCTCATGCTGCTGCAGACAGCCTGCTCTCCCTCCATATTGCCCTCCCCGATCCGACTGTGGACGGAAGAGGATTAACCCACCCTTGTTGTTTGAAGCCAATGAGCTGGAAGGGGGCAGCAGGACATGAGTGCCAGCCTCATCCTCATCCCACTCTGGCCTCATGTCTCCCTCTCCATGACTCAGCCCTAGTCTCTTCCCTCCAAATTGCTCCCAGGGCACCTAACTCCATCCAGAACCCAACCAGAAGCAGATGTGACCATCAGTCCCATCTCAACCTCGGTTCAAGGTCCTGCCAGAAGCAAGGTGGGACAGAGGTGGGAGGGGTGAGTGGGCTGGCTGAGATCCCACAGCTGTGGACTTCCACGCCTGGGGTGGTCCTTTTCCCTGCCTTTGGCCCAACCAAGCACCAACTCTAGCTCACACACACACACACACACACACACACACACACACACACACACACACACAGAGTCACCCCACATCCTTCCCCGTCCCTCACTAGTCTGCTCTCCATAAAACTGCAGCTCAACTCCCAGCACTCCCCACCACCACCCCACAGCATATCCCTCAGCCCCCAATCCACATCCCCAGAGTCTTTCAAACCATCAGCCTCATAGCTTTCAAGAATCTTTATTGAACGTGCTTAGCATCATGCACATATCTGAAGGAGCCAGGGAGAGACCAACAGGGAAGACCTCAGCAGGCAGACACCACCCACCCCCATCCCGCCTCTGAAGAGCCTTCATTTCTTCCGGGGCTGCTTATCCGGGAAACCTTCAAAGAATTCATTACACATCATGGCAATACAGGACAGGAAAACGCAGTACTCCTGGAAGTCCACCTCATTGTCCTTGTTGCTGTCCAAGTTGCTCATCAGCTTCTGGAATGCAGCTTCATCCGTCCTTTTCTGGAGGGAGAAGAGGTTCAAGGTAAAAAACAGAAGCCCAGTGGGTAGAGCCAAGACTAGACCAGGTTCTCATCTGCAGACCTGAGCTCAAGAGGCTCACAGCCACTCCTTTGGGAGGCCCAGCTTTGGAACTCCAACCCTCAGGGGTAAGCGAGGGTGAGGAAGGCTGAAACTTGGATGAGGAAGTCTGGGTACCTGGTGCAACTGAAAAATGATGGGACCACAACATCTTTACCCAAGCTTGTTCTGATAATCCGATTAGATAATGGTCATGAAAGCAATATATAAACTGCGTATGTTTGATACAAATGAAAGCTGTTTTTGTTTGGGAGAAAAGTCTGTAGTATGTGAGTGTCTAAATGTCTTCACATCCACAAGACAAACAGAAATTCAAAAATTGTCCATTGTTGGAGTGACAGCAAGAGTCACGCAGTCCTGGTCTGGACCACAGTTCAGTACACTGACTACCTTAGGAAGTTACTTAGCTCTCTGAGCTTTGGTTTTCCCTCCAGTTAAGTGTGCAGAGCACCTGGCAGAGTGTCTGGCCTGTAACCTATCTGCTCATTCTCAGCCCTCTTTCTGCTGGGGGGCCGTAAGTGAGTGGTGAGTGTCCATCGTGTTTCCACCCAAGGCAGCCAGAGCAAGCTCTCTGCACCCCATTTTCCCACCCCAGTGATAGATGCCAGCTGTAGCTAATGTTCTGCAAAAAGACTGGTGCCTCCCAGTACCTTGCCCCTCCTCTGTGGAAATGCCCCACAGTGGGGCACACTCCCAGGCAGTACCCACTCACCCCCAAGAAGCTGGGCAGCTCCCGGGTCAGCAGCTCCTTTAGCTCCGACTTGTTGAGTTTGAACTTGTCGCCCTCTTTGCCTGAGTACTTGTGGAAGGTGGATACCATGACATCCAGGGACTTCTCCAGGGGGTACGCCATGGCAGCAGTCAGGATCTGAGGGCAGGGGGCACAGAGGAACCCTTATCCACCCTGCCCCCACAGCGATGGGTTCAGAAGGGCCCACTCCCCTCCCATCTCTCAAGGAGCACTTGGTGAGACTCTGCTCCCACCCTTGGGGAAGCTCTGAGAAGTGGGGCTCAGCTCCTGGGGGGAAGGTGCACGCAGTGGAAAGTGCATGCTTTGGGTGGCAGACATTTGCAGGGCCTGAGGCACAGGCTCTGGAGATTCAGCAAGCTCCCGGGGCCTTTGCCAGGCCTCACTTCAACAACAGCATTTTTTCCACTCTCATGCAGTTTTTCCCCTCCCACAGCTGAGCCACAACTTCCCCGCCCCTGTCCATTCTTCTTCCTCCCAGTGCTGGGTGCGGCTGCTGGAGGCCCGCCCAGGGTCCGGCAGCGGAAAAAACCAGCTGCCTAGCACCCAACATGGGGAGGGCGGGGTGAGGTGGCAGAGGCAGGAGTGCAAGGGGGCAGCGAGGAGGCCAAGCTTTCTAGGCTGGTTTTTGGGTGCAGGGCAGAGGCTCATAGGGCACCACCAGACAACAGCCCACGGTTGCCTTCTGCCTTTGCTTTGCTTCCCGCACTCGGGTGCGTACACACAGGCTTGTGCAACCCAGCAAACACAAGCCAGTGTGCATGCCCACAGGTCACACACACCAGCACACACCACAGCAGCACGTGCAAGCCCCAGCATCTCGGAAGCACTCAGAGAGCTCAAACCCAGACACTTGCACATTTTTCCATTTGTTTTTTCTCTCTTCTGTGCATACCCATGAATGCATGCACCCCACCCCCAGAGCCTCCACCTCAGAATCTCACATCTGGATCCACTTAGTACATCTGGCCCCTACCAGCCTCCCCTTCTCCTGCCCCAGCCTCAGCCTCTGACACCCCTTGCATGCCAGTCAGGCCAACACAACTCACCAGGCCAAGAGAGTGGAAGTGCTGAGGAGAGAGGGCTGGGGAGAGAGGAAGAGCAGGGAGAGCCCAGCGGTCTGACCTATTTATACCCCAGACAGGCCCTGCCCATGGCAGGGGATGGGGGAGAGCGGATACTGCCCTCCTGCTGTGGGCTGATGTGGTAAGTGTCCCAGCCCCCTTCACCAGCCCAGCCCCGGAGCCAAGCTTCCTATCCCAAGCCAGGCACAGATGGGCAATGGGTGAGCCTTGTGGGCACCAGCGGGGACCTCGATGAGGTGGGCACCACTCAGTGTACACAGCTTGATGTGTGTTTCAGGGAGCTGGAGGAGGGGCAGTCTATGCCTAAGGTATAGGACATAGGGAGGGAGTGGTCCCAACAGACAGCTAGGAAAGGAACCACAGGAGTGGTGGGTGATGCGAAGCTGCCCAGGAATTGGGGAGGGGAACCCAGGCCCAGGTCTGTGGGACGGCCCAATCAGAGCCCTTCTCCCTTCTCAAAGGGCTCTCTGGCATGCCGAGTAAAGCCTGGGGTGGGGTCTCTGGGACCACTCCAAGAATGTAGTGGGAGAGGTCCTGGAGAAGGTAGTGATGGCGTAGGGGTGGGGTAAGCTGTAGGGGATCGGGGTAGATGGAACGTGCAGAGAGGGAGCAAGGAAGGGACGTTTAGAATCGGCATGGGTGTCAGGAGTGACGAATCCAGCCTGGGGTGGAGAGTTAGAGGTGAAATGACACAAGATGGGGGAGTCAGGATCCAGGGTTAACCTCTCAGGGTGGGGTATGAACTCAGGGATTGAGCAAGGGACCGAGTAGGGGGTGAAGGGCCTCAGGGGGCTGCAGCTTCAGGGATTGATCTGCCTCAAAGTATCCCCTTCCCCCTCCAATTCAGGGAACCCCTCCCTGGCTGGGAGGAAACACCTCAGACTCCCTAATCCTATCAGTGCCGCTCTCTGGGCTCCCACAGCCCAGGGCAGGGAACACACACCCACTCCCCATCCCCATGACCCCACCCTCCTCCTCAGAATATCTGGGCATGGGGACTGAGTTCCAACCCCAGGGGACCTCAGGCCACCCTCCCACGCTTGTTGACAGCCCAAGAGAACCCAGAGAGAGAGAGATCCTCCAGCCTCCAGGTCCTGTGTCAACCCCACACCCTCCTGCTGGACCTCTGAGACCACTGCAAGTCAGCAGGGTCTGAAGCTGCCCTCAGGGCCCATGGGAGCTCGCTGCTCCTGCCCTCAGCCTCTTTCCTCCAGTGAAAAAGGCCAGAGAACAACAAAGATCACAGCCGCTTCTGTCCCAAGGCCCCAGCATGTCCTCTCAGAAGAACCAAACCAAGCCAAGCTGACACCAGTTTTTTATTAGGAGTTAATAGGCCCTCTCCCATCACGGTCTTGTTTATGCACACACTCTGCTGGGCCTGATGGCCTCAGAGTAGATCCCGCCCCCTCCTATCCACAGCAGGGCACAGAGGGGCGCAGAGGGCGGGCTGGGGCCCTAGCTGCTGTACCCCTTGCTAGTGGGCATCCTGGAGAAGGTCCCTCCCCTTTTCTGGGACTCATGGGTAAAATAGGTTAACGTAGCAGGAGCAAACCTGGGTGATTCCAGATTGAAAAGTGTGCAGGAGAGAGGGCAGGGAGGGGTGTGGGAGACGTGCCCAGGACCACCTCAGGCGCAGAGATGGAGCAGACCCTTGCCCCTGCCAGATTGGCCCACCCCTCTGGAGCAGAGCCTACTGGGAGCAGGGGGGCTCTGGAGGGCAGCCCTTGAAGTACTCGTGACAGTAGAGACAGAGGCAGGCGAGAGAGTGCACATACTCCACAAAGTCCACCTCGCAGTCCTTGTTGATGTCCAGAACACTCATGAATTTGTTGTGGTCACACTCCAGAAACTCAGCCTGTGCAAGGGAGGGGTGGGGAGGCAGGATGAGAAAGGCAGAATAGCCTCTCACAGCGCTCCGCTTCCTGCCTCCTAGGTGGGCCCAGCCCATCCCAACCCCACTCCTCCCAGGGGCCAACCTCAGCCTACCTGTCCTGATAAGGCAACCATTGCAATCCCCCTCCCAAATCCCCCTTCTCAGATGATTTATTAAGTGCCTACTATTTGCTACTGAGTGCCTACTACATGTTAGGCATTCTTCAGCGTGCTCTCACTCAGTCCTCCCAACAATGCTGCAAGGCAGCAGGTACAAAGATTGTCACCTCTTTTACAAATGAGGAATTGGGGGCTCCTGCTGTGTCAGTTCCCTTCTTCACATTCCCTCCTCACAGACTAGCTTCTGCCCCTTGCTGTCCTGTGCTCGTGTTTGTCCCCAGGTCTCTCTTTGCAGCGTCCATGCAGTGCCTCCCACTGGGTGGGGAGGGCCTGGCAGCTGGGTACTCACCGGGGTCCAGGTGGGTAGCTCCTTCTGCAGCAGCTCCTTGAGCTCTGCCTGGCAGAGCTTGTACTTGTCACCACTGTGCCCTGCCTATTCCCAGAAGGTGTACACGATGGCAGCTATTGCCTGCTCCGGGCCCTGGCCATTCTCACTGTCACAGAACAAGGTGTGATCACGGCAGAGGCCCAGGCCAGCCCCCCTGCTCACCTCTGCTCTTGGTATTTCCCAGGGGCTGTTCCCAGACCTGTCTGAATCTCCACCAGGTTTCAGGCCCCATGGACTCCCTGCTCCTCTGAGCAACTTTCCCTGACTACACCAGCCTCTCCTAATTCATCTCCCTTCCATCCCCATTGTTATTTTCCTGGACAGAGGTCTCATTTACCCAATGTCTCTGCAAACTCCTCAGGGAGACAGTATCCCACCCCACTATCTGCACCCCCCATGGTGGGGCTCCCTGAGGACTCTCTGATTCCCTCCCACCTTTTCTCATGCCCAATATCCAGGAATGGCTCAGTCCCACTCTGCACCACCCCATGGGATGTAGATCCTGGCCCTCGAAGCCTCCCCCCACTTTAGGATCCCAGAGCTCCTCCACGTAGAAACATGCACAGGGAGTCCCGTGCCCAGTTCTTCCTTGGCTTCAGGCCCTTGGAGGAGCTGGGCGTTAGCAGGGAGGGTCGGGTCTGAGAGGAACCCCCATGCCTCCTCACCACCACTCCCCTCTCCGTGCCTCCTGCCCTGAGTTCAAGGAAGCGGCATCCACAGGACACAGTTCTTTTTTTTTTTTTTTAAAGATGACTGGTAAGGGGATCTTAACCCTTGACTTGGTGTTGTCAGCACCATGCTTAGCCAGCGAGCTAACCGGCCATCCCTATATGGGATCCGAACCCGGGGCCTTGGTGTTATCAGCACCGCACTCTCCCGAGTAAGCCATGGGCCGGCCCCATAGGACACATTTCTGCCTCTCACTAGCTGTGCAGCCCTGAGGGAGCCATTTACCCTCTCTGGGTCTCAGGTGCCTCATTTGTAAGGTGGGATTAATCCCACCTCAAGGCCCAGTCATGGATCTGAAAGAGATGGTCTCCTGAAACTTGGCCAGCTCAGGTATTTACTAATCTGTGACTTGCCCTGCCCTGAGGCTATCCTCCTGACCCCTGGAGGTCTTGAGATAGAAGGGTCTGTATAGGGGTACCCTATCTGTTAGAGAGGAAGCCCTTCCTGGAATTGCTCACTTCCTGGAATTCCACTGTCCCCTTCCACCGCCCTTCTGGAATGATGTCTCCAGCCTAGGGAAAGCCTAGGACAGCCAAGAAGGCAAGAGTTGTTTCCATGTGAGCCCAGTGACTCACTCCTGGTTCCCCAGGGGATAAGAGTCCTGCAACACAGGGTGGCCAGGGCCAAGACTCTCCCTAATGACTCCCACTCTGCTGGGAGTGAATGGCCAGCATGGTTGTGGCTGACAGGGAAGTGGGGAAGGGGGGGAGGGGTGCCAACCGTTGCCTGGGGTCTCATTTTTTGTGACAACCAAGGATTGGAGCAAGGTGTCCAGGTTCCCAGAAGAGGAAAGGGCCATGAGCCTAGGGAATGAGGAACCTCCGGGGTGCTCAGCATGCCCTTCTGGGCTCCTGCCAGCCTGCCTGGCGCCACCACTGTTGCTGTTTCAGAATTTCAGTGCCTGGAGACTGACAGGAATCCTCTTCCCTGCACAGCCCTGGCTAGTCCCAGCCTGCCCCCAGGAATGAAGCAAGGAAGCAAGGAGGAGTGGGAGGGAGCTAACCATGGGTAACAGCACCAGAACCTTAGACCACTGCTCCCACCCCAGAGCGAGACTTCAGCTCTGCACGCCCCAGCCCAAACTTCCCAACAGCCCCTCATTGTACAAGGGAACCCCTGCATCCACCATATCTGACTTCCCTCACTCCTTCAGTCCCTGCTGTGGTCATCTCTCTGCCCCCCATGCCCAGACCCTGGGTCAGGAGACAGGCTGGCTGTTGGAGGTCCCCTGAGCTGCCCTGACACCCAACCCAGGGTAAGACCCAAGCACTAGCACTCACCACCAATGTTGGCGTCTCAGCTGTAGGGGCCTAGAGACAGGGCATCCCTATTTGTAGCCTCCCAAGGAAGCAAGGGACCAATCATGAGGGGCCCGACTAGGTCAATGCTGAGGATGCCCCCAGGGGTTCCTCCGCCTCCTTTTCTCAGCAGCTCCTTTTACAGGCCCCACCACCCACCTGTCCACACACACATCTAAGGCCCAGCCTGGGCCTCAGATACCACTCCCCATTCATTCCCCCTCCGCTGTCTCCAGAACTGGGAACTGCGGACAACCTCTCGCCTGTGTCCTTCCAGCATGGTTGGAGGAGACAGGCTGGGCTGATCTCGTTCATCCATCTCCCTATCTTTTCACTCTGAAGAGGCACCCAGAGTACAAAGTGGGGACATACTTTAGCCTCAGGTACGTTGCACCCTAGAGAATTCCTGTGCCGAGGGGACCTTGGAGATCATCTGGTTAAGCCCCCCATTTACAGATGAGAAGACTGAGGCTGATGAGACTCCTTCCCTGCCTGACCTCCAGACCACTTCAGAGCTTGATGACTTTTGGTTATGAGCTGCTTGCATGTAGGATGTCGTTGAGGGATAGGAGGAAGCTATGTTCCTCCTAGGGATGCTTCCAGCAGTCTGGCTTGAGTTTTCTTGTCCCTCCACCCCAAGTGTTGCGAATGAGTTTGGGCTGCAGAGTTGTGTAAGAGCTGACTTACAGCTGGAGCTCCTCGGGGGCTGCTTTCCTCTCCCCTGCTCTGTTCTGCACTAAGGCAACTCTCCTTGTCCTGTGGGGAGGGGGTCTCCTCTGGCTTGTAGCTCTTTGCAGTCTCAACATAATGGTGGGGGGTGGGGAGTCTCCCATTCGTGTCTGCTCCTCAGGTGAACCCTGGGCTTCAGCTTCTGTCTTCTTTACTCCCCAAACCATCAAAGCCAAAGCTTAGGTTTGGCTTGGTTTGGCCAATGCCCTCAGGCCATGAGGGGCCCTGGTGTCCTGCTCACCTCCCAGATTCTGTTTTCACTTAGACTTTGGCCTACTCATTCCTTACTGCCCTGTTGGCTCTACAATGCTTTGAAAAGCATTTTTAAATTCTATCCAGCTTTTTTTGTTGTTTTTAGCTGGAGGAGGAACAGACCACCATATTACCAGAAATGGAAATCTCTTCATTTCTCTTCCCTATTCCCTCCCTCACCCCTAAGCCTGAGAGAACCCTCCCCATTTTACAGAAAGAGAACCCGGGACCCAGGAGAGTGTGGGAGGGGGAAGGAAAGGTTGACTCCCAGGCCAGTGAAGAAACCCTAATGCCTGCAGAGGCAGCCAGAGAGCTAAAGATACCTTGGCCTCATCCTCGACCCCAGCACCCAAACAAACCTGTGCCGTCACCTCCTTGAAGACTCAGCCCCTGTGGGTGAGGGGAGCAATGAGGAAGGAAGGGAAGGTAGGGCTGTGGTTACCCCTGTTTTATAAGCAAGGAACAATGTAGAGTAAGGGGCAGAGAACAGAGGACAGTCACACAGAAGAAGTGGGGGCCAGAGTGGACCAGCAGTTAATTCAGTTCTAGGTCAAGCAATTATTGTCACCTGATATCCCAGCTCTGCCACCAGCCACCTCCCTTGAGCAGGTCACCTCTCCTTGCTGGGCTTCATTTTCATTTGTCAATGATGGAGGAAAATCATCGTAGCTGCCACATACCATTGTTGTGGGGCTCAAATAAGTTAATACATACAAAGCCCGTAGAATAAATAGTGCCCAGACCATGGCAAGAGCTTGGTAAATGTTAACCAACAGGTAGATGACTTGCTGAAGGTCGCATAACTAGTGGGTGGCAGGCATAGGAGCCATTCACTGTTTATATAAATATTTAGAGGCACCTGTTCCAGGCGTTGGGGTATAGCCATGAACAGAACAGATAAAGTCCCTGTTCTAGGGAGATGACAATCCAGTGGGGAAAAACAAAGAGTAACAAATAAATCTTTCACAGACTGCTAGTATCAATGCTATGAAGAAAAATAAAGCAGAGCTAAAAGAAAGAAAATGATGGTGGGGAGCGAGGTGCTTTACACAAGTGGTCAGGGAAGAGCACAGCAGCTGGCTCCCAGCGCATGTCCCTGTCACCAGCCTTCAGTGTTTCTGGGCATGGCTACAACTCCCTGGCATGCAGCACCTGTGCTCACCCACTGGGAGGGAGCTGGGAGAGCCCAGACTGAGGCTATGGAGGGGCAGAAGCTCATTCTGAAGGCAGGAGCTCACTCTGAAGGCAATATCTGAGGGGCAGGTGGGCCTGGGTACAGGGAGGTCTGGGCACAGACACTGTGGGATTCGGGGACTGTCATGGAAAGAACCCTTAACTGGACCCTCACTCGAAGCTCCACCACTGTCTTACCACCTGACCTCAGGCACATTACGTCCTGTACCTTGTTAGGGTCTCCAGAATGGGTTTGGAAGACTCCTACCCTGAGATTCCGATGTGAAAGTGCATTGTATCACTTGTGTTACTGCAGACGATGTCAGGGCAGAGGTGTCTGAGTCTAACTGAACAAACACATGCAGAGTCACCTCATCGGCACAGCCAGGGACAAGGAGAGGGAGAGAACCAACCCCTCCTCACCAGGTTCTTGTGTCCAGCCCTCTGCTCCACACAGATGGAGAGTAGGAGCTGTAACTTCCCTTCACTTGTTTTCCCAAACTCTTCTTGGAGTGATTGGAATCTTCCTGTCCTGCTGGAACTTCATCCCCAGCGTCTGCCCTGAGCCCCCCTCTCTGCAGTGGTTCCAAATGCATACCCCATGGACCACCCTTCTGAGGTCCAGACAGACCATCCTCCTCCTTTCTCACCCGCCACTGTCCACACTCTCAATTCCCCACCCCTGGGCTGAGCCCAGTACCCTTGGCCTCTCACCTTCCAGAGCTCCCCTGCTGCAAATGCGGAGTTGACCGCTGAGAAATGTGCCATGTCTGGAGGGTGAGGAGCTCTCTCCCCACAAGAGTGAAGGGCGAGAGCAGATGCTATCTGATCTGGCAGGACTTCTTACAGCACTGATCCTCCGTCTCCTCCCCCTCCCCGTCTCCCCGCTATCACCACCATCGCCTTACCAAGGCCCCTGGAAATTGCATCACTGCCCTGGAGGTCAGCGTCTGGTTCTGCACCTCAGGGAGAAATAAGATGAAGTGTCCTAAGCATCTGGACATTCTGTGTGCTTGTGCCAAAATGGCCTCAGCCCTGGCCAACCAGGTGACCCCACGCCAATCCCATAACACCATGGGCCAATGAACCTTGTCAAAATGATTGAACTCCTTTCTCATCATCCGAGCCAGGTATGGGGAAAGTGTGGGAAGGGGTATTTGATTACTGGGGCTGGGGCTGGAGCCAGGGAGACCTTTGCTACAGAATTAGGGGCAGGATGTGGGAAGAGCATCTGGGATTTTCTTTTTGTTGTTGTTTTTTGGCAGCTGGCTCGTACAGGGATCTGAACCCTTGACCTTGATGTTATCAATACCATGCTCTAACCAACTGAGCTAACCGGCCAGCTGAGAATCTGAACTGGGCTCGAAGAGAGCCCATGGAGCTTAGCCCTATTACTTTTGTCGACTGCCGAGTCCATGGCTGATTGTGCCCATGTCACAGATGACAGCAGCAAGGCGGTGGAGAGATCAAGTGCTAACTAAAGACAGGAACACGAATGGCCCTATTTCAGTCACTCCCTTGTCTCAGAACCCACTTTTGCCTTTGGACTCCCTTTTCTTGGAGGGTTAATAGGCTGCCAGGGGTTGACCCAAGAAAGCAAAGGAGGTGAGATGTGTATTCCTGAGGCTCTCCTCCCAGCAGCAATTCTAGGAGAAGTGGGAGAGAATCTGGCCAACAGACTTTTGAGCCGTGCTATTTCTAGACCCTGTGCAAAGTCTTGTGGGGAGAAGGCAGGATGAGGGAAGATTGTTGGGACCGGCTAGGAAAGTCTGCTGTTTGTTAGTTTGTCAAACACCCAGAAAGAAAGTAAATTACCCAGCTTTGGAACCTACCCCGCTGCGGGCAGCTCCAAAGGCAGCCAGCTGAGACCAGTCTCCACCAGCCAAAACAGACCAAGTACCTGGAACTGATCCCCAAGAGAAGCCAAGATCCATTGCGAGCGTAAGGTCCAAAAGAAATCAGACTGCACTAATCAGCCACCAGTGAGTGGACCTGGTGCTCAGTGACTCGGGATGGGGAGACCAAGAGCATCTGGACTCTTTCACCTCACACAAAGCCCAAGGCCTTGGAGATGGCTGCAGGGAGGGGAGGAAGACCCAGACTGCCACCCCAGTATCCATGGGCATAGGACTTTTCCTACAGACGTGGATCAAGTCCTGATGCTACTCCTTATTTAACCTCTCCCAGCCACTATTTCCTCATCTGTGAAGTGCAGAAACTAATAGCTCATCCCCCATCTAATTGCTGTGATGATTAAACAAGTTGGTGCTTGAATACCCCTGGCAGAGCACCTGGTGGGAGGAGTGCTCCAAGGGTGGCTGGTGCTGCCCCTCTCAGTTTCCTCATCTGTAAAAAGGGTCTAATGATAGCTCCTCCCAGGGTTACCATGAAGCTGAAATGACAGTGCATGTGAAAGGGGCTTTGAGAACTGCCACAGAAAAGTTAAGTACCATCATCTGACTTCCTGACCTATATTTACTGGCTCCCTTTCCTACAGGACATAAGAAAAGTAGGCTTCTCTCTTTTTATGGCTACAAAAAGAGACCATTTATCCTTGAGGGCCTGCCTGGCCTTGCCTCACCAGCCCCAGATGTGCAGCTAAGACAAAGCAGTAAGTGAGCACAAGTGGTTGTCCCAGCACCTTCTCACTCAGCAGCTTTCTGTCACTGGAGAACTCTGTCCCAGCTACTCTGTACATTGTTCCAAGCATCAGAGTTCCCCAGGGAAGTAAGAAAAGTAAGACAACATTTCAGGAGGAGACTGCTTATTACTTGTTTACTATCCATTTTTCCTTTCTTTATTATTAAAAACCTTTCTTTATTCCTTTAAGGTGTCAACCTGCCCAGCTAAAAAGACTTGTTTATAGCTAGGAGTAGCCATATTACCTAGTTAAAGCAAAAAAGATGTAGGTGGAAGTCTCTGGGGAGATAAAGAAGCACAGTCTCCTGAGGAAAAAGCCTCTTGCACCTCACCTCCCCTCTGTCTTCCACCTGGAATGTGGACAGTGAGACCTAGAGGTATGGCAGCCACGTTGTGATCACAAAGCAGCAAGCATGAAGAAGAAATGTATGAGCTATAGATTAAAGAGCAGAACAATTAAAAGACACTGGGTCTTAGATGGCATCTCTGGACCCCTAAACCAGCCCTGAACTTCTGTCCCAGAATTCTTTTGTAAGACACTTAAAGCCACTATCCTTAGTCAGGTTTTCTGCAACTTTTGGCTGAATAAACTCCTAACCTAGTAGACAATTTGATATCTTAAAGTGGAGTCCTCAAGTAAAAGAATATAAAATGTGGAATTGGCTCAGTAGAGGAAGAAAGGCAGTAAGATATGAGGACCAGTCAATATGTGCAGGCTGGAAAGTTGGGAACCCTTGTGATAATGACAAAATATTTGGTCAAACTGTCCCCAACATTTCTTGGGATGTAGGCCAAATGGAAACCTAGGTATAGTGGGAGAGGAAGTTGGGGCCGGCCCGGTGGCGCACTGCTACAGTGCGCCGCTTGGGAGCGCGGCGGCACTCCCACCGAGGGTTCGGATCCCACATACAGACTGGCCGCTCACTGGCTGAGCGAGGTGCGGGCGCAATGCCGAGGGTTGCGATCCCGTTGCCGGTCCCGGCCCGGTACGGGCGCGACACTGAGGGTTGCGATCCGTTGCCGGTCACGAAAAAAAACAAAAAAAAAAAAAGGAAGTTAGACCGGCCGCTCACTGGCTGAGCGAGGTGCGGGCGCAATGCCGAGGGTTGCGATCCCGTTGCCGGTCCCGGCCCGGTACGGGCGCGACACTGAGGGTTGCGATCCGTTGCCGGTCACGAAAAAAGACAAAAAAAAAAAAGGAAGTTGTAGAAAAAGTTTAGAAAGTTACCATGAGCAGGCTCCTTGTATCTTTCATCAGAAACATACAAGAGTAGGGTGCTGCTACTACAAAAAACTAAAACAGGCGTCTTTGGCTTTGGGATAAGCCAATGGATGAAAGCTGAAAGAAACTCAAGATGGTTGTTAATAACAATGTGAAGGACAGTGAGGAAATTATTACTGAAGGCGGGAGAAAAGGAGACCCTATTATGTAGATAGCAACACTGTTGTCTATAACATGTCCAGCAACACTGTTGTCTGGGATAACATGAAAAATAGAAGGGGCAACTAATGAATGTATGGATCTGGCTAAGGAGATTTTTAGGCGGAATAGCGAAAGTGCCAACTGACTTCTTCTGGCTGCCTATGAAAAAATGTGAGAAGAGAAACTTGAACTAAAGAAGGAGCTGTTTGGTTTTTTTAGGAGAATCTAGAGGAAATATAGAAGGCCCAGTACACTCTTTCCAGTCAGCAAAAGGCTCTCAAAGTAATAAATGGCCTCAGGGCAAAGATCAAATCCAGGGCCTTGCTAGTAAAAAGGTTCTCGGGGTAAAGATGAAGTCACAGGGAAGACCCTTTAATGAGACCTCAAAAAAACTTAAGGGCAAGCTCTGTAGATCTTCTTAGATAAACAACATGGCTTCTGGAAGACATTATCAATATGACAAAATAGACAATCCCCAGCATCACGCTCTACCACAACCATCGATTTACAACTATTAAAGAGGAAAGATTGCCAGCCTGGAGCCACTAGAGCTCAGAAAAGAGGAGGAGAGACCCACAGAGTTTGTGAAGGCAGGAGAAACCACAGTGAGAGAAAGAAGGGGCCACTCTGACCATCAGGAGCCCCAGTCACCCTTCAGGGCCAGCCCCAGTGAGGGGTGGGAAGAAGTAATAGCACACAAAGCAGGATCCAAAAAAAAGCTCAATCTGTGCCCTTTGTACAAAGTTGCTTGGAATCTAACAGGGGAGAAGAGGGCCTCTGAGTGCACTATACCAGCCCCCAGGTTAGCAAGACCACTGACAGGGTTCCCATGGGCCCACATAACTAGGGCTGCAGCTGACAAAAGAAAGGAGCCACACTGAGGCTGATGAATCATCTTAGAGGACCAGTGCACAACCTTCCCACAGGAAGCATTTGGATTACAGGGGAAGCTGGCCTACCAGGGGAACAGTAGGGCACAGAATGGGCAGCTGATCTGCCTTCCAACCTGCACAGGTCCACTCAGTGGAGACTGGTCAGGGAGATAGAACTGCAGGGGGTGCAGTTTGCTGGAAAGACTCAGTCAGCCCTGGGCCAGAATTCCCACACAGCCCAGGTGTATGTGACCTCACGAGACCTGGAAGTGATTAAAAGACCAACAATTAAAATCTGAACTGGACAAAAAGTTTTCTCCAGAGAATCAGCAGCAAAGCAGCAATTTAGCTCAACCACAGAGCTAAAGTGCTCATCCCCACAGGAAGTTCCCCCAATTTTGGAATTAACCAAAGGACAACAAATTAGTTCCAGTGCAGAGTTTAAGTGGTGGTGGTAGCTAATAATTCAACACAGAAATGGGAAAAAAACACAGATCAGAGACACAGCTCTGATATGAACCAATAAAGGTCTAACACCACTAAAGAACACTTATAAAACCTAGAAGAGGTAGCAATCTCCTCTATGCCCAGGCATCAATGAAAAGACACAAAGATCAAGAAAGAACAGAGAAATGTGACACCATGAAAGGAAGCAAATCAAGCACCAGCAATGGACTCAGAGGAACAACAGATTTATAAAATGTATGACAGGGAATTCAGAATAACCCTCTTAAGAATGTTCAGGGAATCACAAGAAAATACAGATAAAAAATTAAATGATATCTGGAAAACAATCCAGGATCATAATGAGAAACTTGACAAAGGAATTGAAGCAATAAAAAAGAAAACAAATTCTAGAAATAAAGAATACATCATCTGAACTGAAAAACTTATAGAAAGCTTCAACAGCAGACTTACTCAAACTGAGGAAAGACTCAGGGAGGTCAAAGATAAAACATATGAAATTATCAAATCAGAGAAGGAAAAAGAAAAAAAGATAAGAAAAAATGAAACAGAAATGCAGCAAATATCAAACTCTCTCAAGAAAAATAACCTCTGCATAATGGGCATACCCAAAAGAGAAGAAAAAGGGAAAGATGTAGAAAGCATATTTAAGAAAATAATGGCTGAAAATTTCCCAAGTATGGAAAAAGGTGATAGCATCCAGGTATGGGGAGCTCAGAGGTTGGCAATCAAATTCAATCCGAGGAGGAGCACCCCAAGGCACATTATAATCAAATTACCAAAGACAAAGAGAGAATACTGAAAGTGCCAAGAGAAAAGAAATACATAACATTCAACAGAGCTCCAATACATCTCTCAGCAGATTTCTCAGTAGAAACCCTGCAGGCCAGAAGAGAATGGGATGATATATTCAGAGTGCTGAAGGAAAAAAAATTGTCAGCCAAGAATTCTCTATCTAGCAAAACTAACCTTCAAATATGAAGGAGAAATAACTTCTTTCCCAGACATACAAAAGCCAAATGAATTCATGAACTCTAGACCTGCCTTACAAAAAATACTAAAGGGTGTTCTTTAGTCTGAAAGGAGATGGCACTAAAGAGCAGCAAGAAAACGTTTGAAGTAAAGTGAGTTCACAGACAACCTCAGAATACTCCAATATTGTAAGGCTGGTGAATAAACCACTTACATCCTTAGTATAAAGACTAAAGGGCAAGCCTAATGTGGGGAAAATAGGATAATTTGGTCAGGCTCCCTCAGCTCAGGTCTGATTGGGGGTTGAGCAACACATTTCTTGTAAACAAGTTGTGTGTGGGTGAAGTTGGTATGCATGTGCACCCATGTATCTTTTTAGTTTGTTGCTATTGTGTGTTCTTGAGCTTATGAAGCAGGCTGGCTGCAGAGAGCTCGCATCTAAAAACAGAGCATGTTTACTGTGCTGGCAGCTGCTCAGTTCTTCTTTGGACTTTGCTGGTAGCAGTTGAGTTCCTGAGTTTCTCTGTGGATTGCCTATGTATTCGTGTTGTATGTGCTGAATAAAGACTATTCCTTCTTCAACCAAGGCTCCAAGGACCTTTTTGCCAGTTACCTAGCTCACAGACCTGCATGTGAAGGGTTTGTGAATGGGCTCGAGGGGTCTGTGAGCTCCAGACCCAGCTCTAGCTCTATACCTAACAAGACAACAACAAATACAACAACCACATAAGAGATAGGCAATATTAACAGATGTAACTTGAAAATACAAAATGTCAAAAAGTGGTGTGGGCAGGGGGAATGATGCCAAAGTGTAGAATTGGCTTCGGTTCTTTCTTTTTCTTAGATATCAAAGTTAAGTTATTATTAGTCTAAAATAATCTGTTATATCTATAAAATGTCTTTTGTAAGCCTCGTGGTAACCATAACACAAAAGCTTATGAGACATACTAAAAATAAACAGTGAGAAATCAAAATATGCTGCTAGAGGGCCGGCCCATGACTCACTCAGGAGAGTGCAGTGGTGATAACACCAAGGCCATGGGTTCGGATCCTATATAGGGATGGCCGGTTTGCTCACTGGCTGAGTGTGGTGCTGACAACACCAAGCCAAGGGTTAAGATCTCCTTACCAGTCATCTTTAAAAGAAAAAAAATATGCTGCTAGAGAAAATCACTCAAGCACAAAGAAAGACAGTAAGATCAGAAAAAAGGATCTATCGGGCCGGCCCAGTGGCACACTGGAAAAAAAAAAAAAAAAAGAAAAAAAAAAAAAAAAAAAAAAAGAAAAGAAAAAAGGATCTATAAAACAACCAGGGGCCGGCCCAGTGGCGCACTGCTACAGTGCACCGCTTGGGAGTGCGGCGGCGCTCCCGCCGAGGGTTCGGATCCCACATACAGACCGGTTCCCGCTCACTGGCTGAGCGAGGTGCGGGCGTGACACTGAGGGTTGCGATCCGTTGCCGGACACAAAAAAAGACAAAAAGGAAAAAAAAAAAATACAACCAGAAAAAAGTAACAAAATGGCAGTAGCAACTCTCTATGTATCAATAATAACTCAATTTTTTTTTTTAAAAAGATGACCGGTAAGGGGATCTTAATCTTGACTTGGTGTTGTCAGCACCATGCTCTCCCAAGTGAACCAACCAACCATCCCTATATAGGGATCCAAACCTGTGGCCTTGGTGTTATCAGCACCACACTCTCCCAAGTGGGCCACAGGCCAGCCCTCAATAATAACTCTAAACACAAATGTATTAAATGCCCCAATTAAAGACACAGAATGACTCAGTGGGTTATAAAACAAGAACCAACAATATGCAGCCTACAAGAATTCAGTTCACCTGTAAAGACAATAAAGACACACACTGAGTGAAAGTGAAGGGATGGAAAAAGATATTTCATGGAAATGGAAACCAAAGAAGAGCAGGAGTAGCTATATCAGATAAAACAGACTTTAAGCCAAGGAAAGTAAAAAAGATAAGGAAGGTCATTACATAATGATAAAGGGATCAATTCAACAAGAAGATACAATGATTCTAAATATATACATGCCCATCTCTGGAAAACCTACTTATATAAAGCAATTACTATTAGATCTAACAGGAGAAATAGACTCCAATACAATAATAATTGGGGACTTTAATGCTGCAATTTCAGCAAAGGACAGATCATCCAGACAGAAAATTAACCAGGGAAGATCAGAATTAATCTCTACTCTAGGCCGATTGGACCTAACAAACATATATAGAACATTTCATCCAACAGCTGCAGAGCACACATTCTTCTCAGCAGTACATGGAACATCCTCTAGAATGACCATACGTTAGGTCCCAAAACAAGTGTCAATAAATTTTTAAAAATTAAATCATATCAACCACCTTGTCCAGTCACAATGGAATAAAATAGAAATCAACAACAAAAGGAACAATAGAAACCATGTAAATACACAGAAATTAATGAAAAGGCAACCTTCCCACATCATTGGTGGGAGTGTAAATTGACACAGCCATTGTGGAAAACAGTATGGAGTTTCCTCAGATAATTGAAAATAGATCTACCTTGCAACTCAGCTATCCCACTACGGCGTATATACCCAAAGGAAATGAAATCAATATATCAAAAAGATACCTGTTGGGCCGGCCCCGTGGCTCACTCGGAAGAGTGCGGTGCTGACAACACCAAGGCCACGGGTTCGGATCCTATATAGGGATGGCCGGTTTGCTCACTTGGTGAGCGTGGTGCTGACAACACCAAGTCAAGGGTTAAGATCCCCTTACCGGTCATCTTTTAAGAAAAAAAAAAAAAGATACCTGTTCATCTCAGTGCTATTCACAATAGCCAAAAGATGGAATCAACCCAAATGCACATCAACAGATGAATGGATAAAAAAAACTGTGGTATCCATATACCATGGAATATTACTCAGCTAGAAAAAGAAATGATATCCTATCATTTGCAGCAACATGAATGGGACTGGAAACCATCATGTTAAGTGAAGTCAAGTCAAGCACAGAAAGACAAATACCACATGGTCTTACTCGTATATGTTATCTAAAAAAAAAAAAAAAATTTTTTTTAAAGTGGTCCTCATAGAAATAGAGAATAGAATAGTGGTTACCAGACACTGGAAGGGTGAAGCAGGGGCAGGGAGAGGAGAATGAGCAGACTGATGAGTAATGAGTACAAAACTATGCTCTCTACCCTAAGTGAATCATTGAGCAGTATATGTGTGTATTGAAACAACACATTGTACCCCACAAAAATAAATATAAATAAAATTGAAGAAAAATTTTTAAAATAAATAAACATAAAAATATGGCTTCTAATAATTGTATGTGTGCCTCTTAGATCCTTTCAGACAAGAGGGCTTTTAACAATCTTAAGAGCATTTTCTCACAGCACCCTGATTCTCAGTCTAATGTGGGGAGGAACAAGTCTCAGAAAGATTTGTAGATGTGGTTTTTGTCTAATTAAGTGAATTATAAATTGATGTACAGGAAGGCCACAACATTTTTAAAAGAATTACATCATTTTGGACTAAAAAGGACAGAGATAACTCAAAGCAAAGAAGCTTATGGGTTTTAACTTCCTATGGGCAGGAAGCCAACTGACAAAGCTACTTAGCTATAAAAACCAACATTTCTCATGGAAACCAAAGAGTTAATTCAAAAAAATGAAGCAAAGTGCCTAGAGGATGGAGCCAAGAGCCAAGAAAAGCCATTTATAGAAAGCAGAACTGGGCCTTCATCAAGGATCTGGTGACCTGTATCTGACTCAATTTCAGAATTGCTATGGACCAATGACCACTTTGAGCCTTTAATATACCACCATCTCCTTTTAAATAGGGGTGTTTATTGGAGTTATCTGTCTTTGTTGCACCTTTGAACATTGAATGTGTTCTTCACAGGTCTTCAGGCCAAGAGGAACCATTGTTGCTGAGCTGTACTGGAGGAACTGCCCCTGAGAAGCCTCATTCATATCTGGACTGTGTTAGATAACAAGATCCTGAACTTCAAGTTGATGGCTTAATGGAATGAGATTTCATGGGTCTTGGGAAGTAGGTAAGTGTATTTTGGACGGATGGGAGGGATGTGAATTGTGGTTGCTAGAAGACAAATTAAGGTATAAAGTCTCCAAAGATTGCATGCATGCTGCTCCTCACAATAACAAATGTCTAATTCTCTTTGCCTTGGATGTGGGCCAACCTTAATAACTTCTTTGATCAATAGAATGCAGCAGAAATGATGTGGATTTCTGCTTATATGGATTTCTGGATTTCTGTTTGGATTTCTGAAATAAATCTTAAGAAGCCTCACAGCTTCCATTTGGGCCTCATGCAATGCTCACTTTGGGGCATGTCCTCTCAGAACCCAGTTGCCATGCTCTGAGAAGCTCAAGCCACAAAGAGAAACCATGGGTATGCACTCCAGCTGACAGTTCCAGCTGAGTTCAATTGTCAGGCATAATAAGTGAGCTAACTTAGATGTTGCGTTAACTTGAACTTTGAGATGACTCCAGCCCCAACTTTCATCTGTAGCTGCATGACAGACCTCAAGTGGACCCGGTCTACTAAGCCCTGTCTACCCATAGAACCATGGAAGATAATAAATTTATGTTTTAAGGGCCGGCCCGGTGGCGCACTGGATAAGTGTGCCGCTTGGGAAGCACGGCGGGCGCTCCCGCCCGAGGGTTCGGATCCCACATACAGACCGGTTCCCGCTCACTGGCTGAGCGAGGCGCGGGAGCAACGTCAAGGGTTGCAATCCCGTTGCCGGTCCCCGGTCCGGTACGGGGGCAACACTGAGGGTTGCGATCCGTTGCCGGACATAGAAAAAGAGACAAAAGACAAAAAAAAAAATTTATGTTTTAAGCCCCACATGTTGGGGTGGTTTGTTATGCAGCAACAGGTAACCAGTATAGCATCTCTGAGTCACCGAACCAAACCTGTTTACCCCAGACTTCTTATAGTGTGAGGCATTTAAACACCAATTTATTTAAGCTGCTGTAGTCAGGTTTTCTGTAACCCACAACTGAATACATTCCTAACTAGGAGAGAATTCAGTAACTAGAAGTGGGATCCATCAAGAAAAAGAACCTAAAATGTGGAATTGGATGATGATAGGAAAAATTAAAATATGAGGACCTAAACTTTGCAGGCTAGAAAGTTGGCAACCCTTGTTATAAGACGGCAAAGCATCTGTCAAGCTGTCACATGATGTACCTTAGGACACAGAATGTATAGCAACCTAGGCTATAATTTTAGGGAAAATGGTAGAAAAAATTAGAATTTTGGCATGAGCTGGCTCCTAGTAGCTGTTAGCAGACACCAACAGGAGAGAAATGAACTCAAACTAGAGCTAGCCCATCTGAAAACAGACATAAAAGAAATGCCACTTTTCTAAAAACAGGTACACTGCCTGTCTTGGTCCGTATCTATCGCACATCCAGTTTCCCCTATTATTAACATCTTACATTAGTATGCTACATTTGTTACAGTTAAGATAATGATATAATTATACTTATATATCAGTATTGACACATTATAATGAACTAACATCCGTACTTTATTTGTATTGCCTTAGTTTTCACCTCTTGTCCTTTCTCTGTTCTTCAGGATCCCATCCCAGATACCTCATTACACTTAGACTCCTCTTTACTGTGACATATTCTGAGAATTTCTTTTTTTTTTTTTTTTTTTTTTTTTATTTT
>NW_007726445.1:351968-359011 GCF_000696425.1 Galeopterus variegatus | reverse complement strand
CTTCAGGATCCCATCCCAGATACCTCATTACACTTAGACTCCTCTTTACTGTGACTTATTCTGAGAATTTTTTTTTTTTTTTTTTTTTTTTTTGATGAACTTGACAGTTTTGAGGGGTACTGGTCAGGTATGTTGTAGAATGTCCATCATTGGGATTTGTCTAATGTTCTGCTCATTAGATTGTGGTTACGTGTTCTGGAAGCAAGACCACAGAGGTAGAATGCCAATCTTATCATGTCATCAGCACGATTTATCACTGTTGGTCCCTTGATCACCTGGCTGAGATAATACTTGTCAGGTTTCTCTACTGTAGAGTTACCTGCCCCGTCCCTCTATCCATTCCGTATTCTTTGGAAGGAAGTTACTATGCACAGCCCACACTTAAGGAGCAGGGAGTTATGGCCCACCTCTCTGAGGCAGAGGGTTTACATAATTATTTGAAGTTCTTACTTATCTGTTCATTTATTCATATCAGTATGGACTCAAGGCTAATCACCTCTTAAAAGTCTTACCTCTTAACACCATCACCTTGGTGATCAAGCTTCCAACACATGAGCTTAGCAGGACACATTCAAACCATAGCACTGCCTATGGCCTGTAATCTGACAAGGAGTCCTTAAAATGAAACTTTGCAGGGTTGATTACACTAAAACATGTCTCTTGAGCAGATCCTAGTACAACTCATTGCGCACTGTATTGAATGTTAAGGTCTGTCCTTCATTCTAAGACTAAACCCTTCCTTCTTTACTGCAATAGAATTTTTCTCTTTTTGTGAAATGATAGTGATGGTAGATGGTATTTGCCTTTTTAAATATCTTTATTCAGCAAAATAAAATATTGGCAACCTGTCTCCATTTCCACATTTTTATGGGTATGATCATGTGCCACATAACATTTTGGTCAACAACGGGCTGCCTATATGACAGTGTTAGGAGCAAAAGGCTATTCCATATAGCCTAGGTATGTAGTAGACTACACCATCTAGGTTTGTGTAAGTACCTTCTGTGATGTGTGCACAAAGAGATGGAATCACCTAACGGACGCATTTCTTGACATATCTGCATGGTTAAACAACACATGACTGTATTTGAAATCCCACAGTCTGGGACTTAAGGCACAGCTCTGGCCTTGGGAAGATTTCCAGATAGAGAGTCAGAACCCAGAAAGGGGTGGGATCCAGGAGGCCCTCAGTTTCCAGCTCTCCAACTGACCCAGCCTTGTTATGAGGCCTCACTGAGCAATCAAAACATTATCAACAAACAAAAAAGTTTATTGACTACAAAACCAAAAGGGATAGGGAGACCTGGGCCCAAGAGATCCATGGCAGGGAGTAGAGGGCTCTTCAGGGTCGCTCTGGGCAGCCCTGGAAGAAGTCGTTGCACATGATAGTGATGAGGGCCAGAAAAACAGCGTACTCCTGGAAGTCCACCTGCTGGTCGCTGTTCTCATCGAGGTTGCCCATCAGCTTCTTCAGCCCCTCCTCATCCACCTTCTCCTGAGAGCAAGAGGGGACGGGGTCATCACCAAGCCAGCCCCCAGCCCCAATTCCACACCAAACACTCACCCAGGCCCCACACACACTCACAGGCCAGTGCCCAGCTCTCCCTCCCTACTGGGCAGCTCGGTACATGGTGGGCAGGGACCCCTGAGAGCTACTAAACGGACCCAGCGAGTAAGTATAGAGAGACATTCATTGGCAAGAGTCTGCAGCACACCCTGCTGGAGCGGGAGGACACTGGGCACTCCTCTAAGCACATGTCAGCTTGGATCCACACCGAAGCCCAGACAAGTAGCTATCACTCCCTGACTGTGCCAATGAGGACACTGAGCTTGCTGCTCCCCATCACCAGCAGGATGGATTTAGAAAAGGCAAACTCTTTTTAACAGCAAACAAAATGATTAGAAAAGTTTAACCGAAAACAAAAGCAAAACAGAAAAAAAAGAAAGAAGTGCCTCATATGTTCAAAGCCTGAAACATGACTTGAGGATTACCCGTGAGTCAGTATAGGGAGGGCGAGGGGCAAATTGAGAGTTGACTGCATTTCTCTGCAACATGTCCCAGGGTGCGTAGCTGGGCTTTTCTCTCCCTGCACACTCTCTTAGTTTAGCATATAAATATGGAAGAGGACAGAGAGAAAGAGAGAGAGCGCGTGCACACTGTGTGATCTTGGGCCGGTCACTTCCCCTTTCTGGGTTCTGGATTGCTGAGGTCCCTGACAGCGTGCAGTCCTCTGGAATGCTGCAGGGAACAGCCATTAACAGGGCACTCATACACGGACCTTACTCCCACTTTGGTGGGGCCATGAAGCAAAAGTGGGGAGAGGGGAAGGGCTTGGACCCACCCTGGTGTCTGCAACAGCAGGCACCCAGGAATGTGGGGAAGGAAGAGATTTAACCTGGGTGCCCACACTCACACCGGGACCTCCCTCCCCAGACCCACCCCACTCACCCCCACAAAGCTGGGCAGCTCCTTGTGCAGAAGTTCCTTCATCTCCCCCTTACTCAGCTTGAACTTGTCGCCCTCTTGGCCAGAGTACTTGTGGAAGGTGGTGACCATCACGGCCAGCGCCTGCTCCAGGGGACTGGACATCTTGGATCTGGGGTCGCAGAGATGGCAGGTGATGGAGACACCACCAGGGCTCTTGGGACCCACTTCTGCTCTGTGCCCCAAACTGTTTCACCAAACCCCTCTCAGTGCATGAAGGCAGGGGCTGCATCTCCCCTACAGACTGTGGCTCCCTGAGGGCAGAGACCACCCCTCCACCTCAGATGCAAAACCTTCCCCTGTGTCTGGGAGCCACCAAAGGAACAACCTCAGGTCTCCTCCCATCACACCTGGGATACACCCCTGAGGGCAGGCTCCCCCCTCCCCTGCTGAATGTCTGTGGGAAGGGAAATGCCAGGGTGACCAGAGCCCCATTTTAACTACTGTCTGTGCCAAGCACCATGGAGCATGGGCACGTCCCAGGCCCAGCTACTGGGGAATCCTTGTGTCAGCAGTAGGCATGGCTACAGTTTAGGAGTATGAGGCTCCCAAAGGACCTATTTCCGTCCTCAGACTAGGGGCTCCTGAAGCTAGAGGGTGTCTCTCTCTGCCATCTAACCAGAAGCTCCCTTGGGCAGGAAGGTTTCTTCCCTCGTACTAGGGCTCTCAGAGGGTAGGGAATGTGTCTCCCTTCACACTGGAGGCCCCTGAGTTGTGGGTGCTGTCTCTATGCAGACAGGGCCTGAGTAATGTGGGGGCAACTGAAATCCTCCCCACCAGGAAGGATTCTGTGGGATTAAAATTAAAGAAACTAGATGTCCAATGCCTTGGTATCAGGACGGAATCTGGGGACACAGGACAGACCTCAGAGGTCATCTTTTCCAAGGCCCTGCCTCTGAAAATGCTCAGACAAGCCTGGAGGGGTAGGTAGTTCCCAGATGAGGCCAGAGGAGCTGGTGCCAGAGGCAGGGAAAGCCTTGGGCCCATCCTGCCAGCTCCACCCTCACCGAGGCAGAAGAGGACGGGAAGCGGCAGTGAGCAGAGCTATGCCCTACACAGGGCCCTGGGACCCAGGCAGGCCATGAGCTTGAGACCCCTGCCTCTTGCTCCTTAGTCCTGCTAGAATCCAGGACTTCACAAAAAATGAAAACAAAACAAACTCAGCATTCTTGCTAAAGGATCCCCAAACATACATCTCCTACTTCTTGGAATAGACTTCCAAAGAAGGGCCCCTTGAATGAAATACCCAGAGACGCACAGAGGAACCCCCAAAATGAGAGACCCAAGAGAGGGCCTCAGAGTAGCCCCTAAACTGACACCTAGAAAAAGACCACTCAATCTGACACTTCAGAGAGGGTCTCTCCCATTTGGAGAGGCCCCAAGCTGATCCCACTAAAGAAGCCAGAGTGAGAAAACTTTGGAGACAAAGATCAAGACAAAGGGACAAAGGCAGAGACCCAGGGGGGGTCCTCCCCACCCAGCTCCCAGCAGAACAGAAGCACTCACCAAACCAAGTGGCAGAGAGAGACCCAGGAAGGAAAGCAGAGTGGCCCAGCACCCAAGTGGGGATTTATATGCCAGCCCTGCCAGCCCACAACTTGGCATTTTAAGGAAACCAAACCTGCCCTAACTTGATCCCGCCAAAGCCTAGTCTCCTGCCACCCCCACCTACTCCCCCAACCCCCTCCCTCCCAGAGGCCACCAGCTCCACCACCAGCTAGAGGAGGGCTCTAGGCCCACCATGGGCAGCCCCTGAGCCCACCCAGGCCACAGCAGGGGGTGAGAGGTGTCATGGGGAAGGGGTAGCCTGGGCCAGGGGTGAGGGAGGCAGCCCCTGTTCTGGGACCTGGAGATTCATGCCAGGCCTCATTCTGGTAACATGACTGTGAGTCACAGCTCAATGCTGTGTCAGAGGCTGTGGGCACTCACAGGGACTTCGCAGACCTGTGCTCATGTGCATGTTTGTGCCGGCATGGGTGTGTGTGTCCATGTGCGTGCGTGCGTGCGTGCGTGTGTGTGTGTGTGTGTGTGAAAGAAACAGTGTGGGGCCACCCTTAGAAAGCTGGAGGCCAGAGAAGGCAGCTGGGGGGCATCGAGAGGAGGACAGGGCTGACTTCAGGGGGTGGGAGAAATAAACTTACCTTTAATGGCCAGCATCAGAATACCTCCTAATGAGGTAACTGGGTGTGCTTAAAAATACCTGGAAAGGCCCTCTTGTGTAGGATGCGTCTGGAAGGACTGGGGAAGCATGACAAATGGAGGCTGCTCTGCATACAACGCAGTTGGGGTGAGCCACAGTCTGTGCAGAGCGTAAGGAAGGCCCAGAGGGAGAACAGGAAAACTCTGGCCTCCGCTTCTCCAGCTCGCGGGGCTAACGGGGGTTGTGAGTGGGCAGGGGAGACAACCCCACGGACAGCTGAAAATACGGGTTGGACAGCTCCCCAAGCCAGGAGGCCAGATCTGTGGCAGAGGCAGCCCTCCCTCACTGCCCCCCCTACACACACACGCACACTCACACACACACATGCGCACACACATGCGCACGCCTCCCATACACAGAGAAGGGCCAACACTGAGGCCATTCAGAGCCCAGCCCAGGGGAGGGGTGTACAAGGAACAGCCATCTTCATATTGCCCCCTCCCAGGCCCCTTTCTCCTCCTGTTCTTTGTCTCTCCCAACCCCCATCTGGGCAACGCCCTTCCTGTGGGCCCAGCCCCCACCTCCAGATGTCAAGCAGCTTCTTTCTCCTCCCCCAACCTCTCCCCACAAGTCCTAGGTGACTCACCCGTGGTTCCAGGCCCAGATGCCCAGGCTGTGACTCAGCGGCACCGCCCTCCTTCCTCAGGCCCAGGGCAGCAGGCAGAAACCGCAGTGAGAGCACAGGTTTGGAGACCCTTTGCCAGGCCTTCCTGGGGGAGCTTTGGATTATGACACTGCAGAAAGATCAGACTGAAAACAGGCTGGTCTCTTCCTGGGGATCACTATGGGGCTTGGGGGCCAGCCCGAGCAGCATGGATGAAGTCAGGCCCTGGGGCCCACAGTGTCCTCTTCTGTACCTTTGCACAGCCACCAGTGTTCCCTCCTCCCCAAAGCACTTGAACTCCTCATGCTACTTCTCTTCCCAGCAAAACCTACTTCAGGTAGAACTCAGAATAACAATCCCTCACACTGAGGGTAAGGACCCGTGGGGTGCAACACATGGCTTTCCACAGCTATTCTTCCTTTTAACTAAGAGCTTCAGCAGGTCCCTTCCTGCTCTTCCGTAGAGCAGGCAGTGAGGTGCTCCAGACTGGCCCAACTGCTTTCCGACCACCCTGCACACACCCTAACTGCCTTGCTCATTGTGCTTTGAACACATGGTACCTGCACCTAGTATGGTGAGACCCTTTGCTTATGCTGACCCCTGTGCTCAGAATGTACTCACACACACCCACGCCATATCTCCTTCTGCTGAAATCCCACCTGTCCCTCAAAGGCCAGTTAAATGCCACCTATTCCGTGGAACCAGGTTCGGTGTCTACCTGTTCTGCCCTGTACAAAGCGGTCCTTTTGTCCTTCTCTTGTGTACTTAGAACATTCTGATTTAGGTGACTCATTCGTGTACTCGTTTTCTTTCACTCTCACCCCCATGTGGTGAGCTCACTGGGCAGGGACTGGGTCTTATTCATTTCTGTGTGAGCAAAAGATCTCACCCACGCCAGGTGCCAACCAGCGTTTACAGCTACTGAATGGCAATGCAGGTCACAGGGGCATAGTATTTAGGAGCCAGGGAGTCCTTCTCACCATCTGAATTCACGCCACTGATTACACTACCAAACAATAACTTCTCTGAATCCCAGGAGTGGAACTGAGACACCGGGTTGGAAAACAGCTTCAGAGAGCTACAAATCCCTGAGGAGTAACTGCAGGAAACATCCAGCTCCAGGGACCCAGCGAGGGACATGAGCAAACTCCCCAGCGGGCAAGGATGGAGACAGGAGGCAGACAGTGGGGACAAAGAGGCAGTCAGAGGGAAAAGTCAGAGGGAACAAGAGGAGAGAGGGGTAGGGAGAGCCGGCTGGGCTGCTGATTACAAAGGGCAGCACCAGGAGGCCTGTCCACAATCAGGTGTCTCGTCTCAGGAGCAGAGGACAGGACTGTGCCCATCGATGGCCATGTTTCTAAGGCTGGTGAAAATCGCATTAATATGCATGAACTTGCTGTGCGACCCTGAAGAACTCCCTGCCCCACGGCAGGACATGAGAGTTGGATGGAACAACCCCTAGAGTCCGATCCCGCTTTGACAGTCTCCAGTTCTGGACAAACGCAGACAAAGGCAGGCAGTGGGGTCATCCAAGGCACTGATTCTTCCCATGCCCAGCCTGATAAGCTGGGTTCTCAGTTTCCCTCCAACCCCTAGCCAGGGTCCAGGTACCGGAAGTTTCCCACCAGCGGTGGGCTGGGTTTTGCCCGTCTGGTTTGTGCCCCCTGGTGGTTGAGACGAGTCATTGCCGCGCTGGTCTCCACTCTCCCTCTTCCCCGCCTTGTTCTCCGCCCCGCCCCCCACCTGCATCCCCA
>NW_007726445.1:337621-351648 GCF_000696425.1 Galeopterus variegatus | reverse complement strand
CCCCACCCCCACCCCCGTCTGCCAGCCCCTCCCATGCCCTGCTCCTGACTCACACAGGAGGCAGAGCTGATTCACCTCCAAGGAGCCTTCCCACGCCCACACCCGCACCCCTCACACCTGCCTCACAGAGGGCTTTCCTGGACAGTCCCTGCTGAGAAGCCCAGGTGGACTTCGGAGAGGGAAGTGGGGCTATCTAGAAGCTGTTCTATAAGCCTAGGAATAGGGGCAGCAGGGAACTAGGTGTCAGAAGTGAGGGACTGAGCACTGCCAGGTTCTGCCCACCTGCCCCCTTTCTCTGGGCAGTTCAATGGAAAGAGATATGGCCTCACTGTCGGGGCCCCGGGTTTGAACCCCGGTGCTGCCTTTGACTCACTGTGCAAACTTGGTTGATTTGTCTGAGCCTACACTTTTTCACCAGAAAGATCCCTTTTATTATCCCCCAGCCCTGAAAAATCAGCTTTGAAATATTGTTTCTTACCAAACTGCATCAAATAATTTATTTTCTCTTTTTATTAATCACACCCATAGCTGTCCCCTGATAGCACGATCAGCATGAGAGAACCCATGCTGTCACATTGACCTCAGATCACCCCGGATTTACTATTCGTAGTAGATTTGTGCATTCCCTCTGCTGGAGGGGTGTGGGCTGACATTATGGAGTAACTGCTGTGTGTCGGGTGCTTTCTGTATATTTTCTCATTTAATTCACACAACAATCCCAGAAACTTCGGACAATTTTACCCCCCTTGACAGAGGAGGAAATTGAGGCTCAGGGAAGTGTGCCCAAGTTCACACCACTAATAAGGGGGAGGAGGCATGGCTTAAACACAGGTTGTCACAATGTTAAACCTCTTCTACAAGCTCCAATCATGAACAACCCCCAAGGCCCTAACATTGCCATTCCTACTCAGACCAGACTCAGTTTCTCTGCCCATCCTCTCCCCACCCCCACACCCACCCCTAGTCTATTGGTCTCATTTCTCGACCTTACCCGGTGCCAGGAGCCCATCTGCTCCACCTCTCTGGTTCTGGCATCTTTTCCTTCTTTCAAATGCCCTCTGGCCTGAATTTAAAACAAGCTTGAAAGAAACCTTCCTCAGATCTCCCACCTCCCTTAGACTTCCCCTTTGCCATAAGTAACATCACCATCCACCCAATGACCCAAACCAGAAACTCAGCTGTCCTCCTAGCCTCCTGCCTCCCTCACTGCGCTCCAGGTATCTGGTCAGTCAACCTATCGTTTCCACCTTCTAAGCACCCCTCCACTCTGTCCACACTGCCTTAGGTCCCATCTGCATCATCTTGTTCCTAGACCACTGCAAACACATCTGGACTCTTCTCCTGCTTCTACCCTTGCCCCCTATTTTAACCCCTTCTCAGCTCTGCCAGCAGGGTGATCTTCCTAAAATTCAAATCTGATCATGTCACTCCCCAGATTCAAACATTTAGTGAAATACCCTAACTTTCAGGAGAAGGCTGCCTAGCATGGCCTACCTCCTTAGGCACACCAACTGTACCAATGTGCATGCCATGCTCTTCCATGCCTCCAAGCCCCTACTTATGCCATGAATTCTCCTGGAAAACCCTTCCTCAGTTGGTCCACCTGTCAACCTCCTTATCACCCTTCAAACTCAGCTCAAAGATCATCTCCTCTATGCAGCATCCCTGAATCTACTTCCCAGTCTCCCCACATTCTAGAGAATATGAGTGTGCACATGCACACACACACGTACACACACAGGTGGATGTTCCTCCTGGGTACATTAGCAGTCTCTTGCCTGTCGCCCTATAACATCATTTCTTGTGTTGAATCGTTACTATTTATTTGTGTGTCTCCCCCACTAGAACGGGCTCCTGGAAAATAGACACTAAGTATTGTTAATTCCCTGTATCTCCGGTGCCTGACACAGAGCAGGTGTTTGGTGAATGGCTGATGGAGGCATGACTGTTGTCCCTCACAGCCACTATCCTCTCTCCTCCTTTCAGTACCACACTTCCAAACACACAGTCTAAATCCTCTACCTCCGCCTCCAGAACCTTCTGAAAACTGACTTGCTACCATTCTAAGGAACCGGCTCTTTTGGATGTCACCAGAAACTTCCTTCTTACCAAATGCCAGTGTTTGGGGGAGGGGGAAATTTAGCACCTCACTCCTCGGACAGATTCTTCAGAGGAGAGGAGCCACTCCACTCCTCTAACATCCCCTACCTCCCCCAAAAAGAAGAGGTGTGACCGAAGGATAGGCTTTGCTGTGGTTTGAATATGTCCCCCAAAGTTCATGTGTTGGAAACTTAATCTGCAGTGCAACAGTGCTGAGAGGTTGGGTTTACTACGAGGTGATTAGGTCATAGTAGAGTGGAATAACATCACTGTCATGAGAGTGGGTTTGTTGTAAGAGTGAGTTTGGTCCCCTCTTGCTTTCTCTCTCTTGCACGTGTGCTCTCTTGTCCTTCCACCTTCTGCCATGGGATGACAGAGCAAGAAGGTCCTTGCCAGATGAAGGCCCCTCGACCTCGGATTTCCCAGCTTCTAGAACTGTAAGAAATACATCTCTGTTCTTTATAAATTACCCAGTGTCAAGTATTCTGTTATAGCAACACAGAATGGACTAAGGCTCTGAGCCTGCGTCATTCCTCAGGGTGATCTGGTCAGGAACAAACCACTCCTGTGTGCCCACCGTCCGACCCCCTCCACCACCTTTTGTGTGCTCATGAAAGCAGATTAGAAGGAGCACAGCCACTCTCTGGACCACTCCCCTGCACCGTTGGATCTCAGGGTTGGAAACTTGCCTTCCCAACCCACAACCCCTTACAGAAAGTCAGTACGCAGAGGCCCATAGTCCCTGAGTTCTGATGCCTGATGCCTGACTCAAGAGCCCAGAAGCTTCCACCTGGCCTGCCAACTCCTCACGGTCTCCCACAGCCAGAGACTGGCTGCTGTCCTAGCAAGGCCTGGGAGTCAGGTAGACTTGCGTCTGAAACCAGCCTCCACCATTTGCCAGAAAAGAGGGCCAAGAAAGGACAATATCATTTGGTGAAACTGGTACTAACAGAAATCAGCATAAATCAGAGAGATTAACAGTCTTCCCAGAAACACCCAACTTGTGAGATGCATACTGATGTGTTCTGATAAGCCCAGGAAACTTCCTAAATCTCATAAAGGGGCTAGGGGAAGCTTCAGAAAAAGAAAGGTGAGTCAGGAGAGTGAGCAGTGATTTTAAAAATTATAGGTATTACTCATGAGGAAGTGGTTTAAAGATGTTTTAAGAGATTAATGTGTAATACTAGGAAATGGCTATTGCAGAGGAGTTAAGACTTTGGATTATAGATTAGAGTCTTGACTCCACCATATTCTAATTCTATTAATCAAGATCTTTCATCTATAAGAGACAGTTCAGCTCAAGCTCACTGAAGCAAAAAAGGTGTTGTTTATATTACATAGAACTGCAATAATTCACAGAATCAACGAACCACAGCCTTGGGGGCCAGGATGGGGAGCTGAACACCATCCACCCGTCTATCCTGTCCTTGTTCTGTTTGACTCTCTTTGGATGTTGGCTTCACTTTTTCCATAGTATAGCAGGGCTCGACATATAATAAGGAAAATGACCCTAGACTGCTCCAGCTTTGTAAACCGGTATCTGGATATTAATCCAATGAGGAGGAGCCCTCATTGGCCCTGCCTGGTTCATGTACTCAGACATGAGCCAATCTCTGTTGCCAGGGAGACGGGGTGCTATGATTGGCCGGTGCAGGTCATATACCCAGACCTATGGTCAAGGACCTCTTGCTAAAAGAAGGAAGCAAGTTACCACAGCCACTGCACTCACCATGTGATCTTGCAAACTAAACCCCCTCTAAGTATCAGTCTCCTCTTCTGTAACGTGGGGACACTATTGCCCACCTCACATATCAGATGAGACAACGGGTGTAAAGTACATAGTGAGGACCAGTGAATGTTATTAGATGTAGCAATAGAAGAAGAAACCATGACATGAAGTTAGAACCAATGTCATGGCCAACATGGGGCCGTCTGACATGTCAGCAACACAAAGCCATGATCGAACCTCACACATCCACTAAAACACAGGACTGTGATCCGCTCCTGGTTTCCCTGTCAACATGTATTTATCCTTTGAGCCCTCTTTTTGACATCTGCTCGTATCAGGTGTTAACAGTTTAAGAAAAAACAGTAAAGAAAGCCTTAAAATTGAGGAAAGTTTGTTCATTTGCTTCATTCTTTCTCCTAGTTTGAAAATGACCCTATTTTTCCCATTATAACTGGCAAAACACCTAGGTCCAGCTTCACAAATAGTGTAGTTTGGTGACAGCCTATCTTGATCTAGCTCAGTGACTCCCCATCTCCTGTTTCATAACAAGAAATCGACTCCCTGCACGGGGAGATGCACATGTCATCATCCCAGCTTACTCGTGCAGCCCTCTAACATCATTCACCCCCAGTTACTTGGGCTCTCTAGTCACCAACTGGCCTTTGTTTGCATTTGGATTCTCAAAGGGACTTTCCTTCTGGGAAGAAATTGAACTGATTCCCGGAACGTTTGGGTTTACCATGCAGTCATTAAAATGAACAAGAATTAGTGTCTCAGATAACACCAAGGCCATGGGTTCGGATCCCTACGTAGGGATAACTGGTTAGCTCACTGGGGAGAGCTTGTTGCTGACAACACCAAGTCAAGAGTTAAGATCCCCTTACCGGTCATCTTTAAAAAAAAAAAAAAATCACTCAGAAAACATTCCCTGGTCACTCATTTTTGTAATATATCATTAAAAGATCTGTAGAAATGGCAATTAGAACACAGCCTAAGAGTTAGTTCCTCACGGAGTTGATTCAATTATGTCAAAACAAAGGGAATGTTTTAGTTTGTGTAGTTTTAATTTTTTTTAAAAAGTATTTTTTTAGGGCCGAGCCCGTGGCGCATTCGGGAAAGTGCGACGCTGGGAGCACAGCAGCGCTCCCACCACGGGTTCGGATCCTATATAGGGATGGCCGGTTTGCTCACTGGGTGAGCGTGGTGCTGACAACACCGAGTCAAGGGTTAAGATCCCCTTACCGGTCATCTTTTTAAAAAAAAAAGAGTTAAGATCCCCTTACCGGTCATCTTTAAAAAAAAAAAAAAAAATTAGTGTCTCAGAACAAAATCATCCCTAAGTGAGGTGAGAAAAAATGACCTTCTGAACCTGTCCAGCTTCTGGCCATTTGATAAACATTTGCTCCTAAGAAGGAAAGAAGGCAAAACAAGCAGGTAGGCAGGAAGAAACTAAAATTTACTGTGTGCTTACTTTGTGTAAGCACTGTAGTAAGTACAGTACATATATTATCTGATTTAATCCTCCCAGTCCATAATGTGGGCAATGTCTGTGACTAATAGATCAGGAAACAGAAGCTCAGGGGATTAAGTGTAGAGCCAGGATTTGAACTCAGATTGGCTTGGCTGCAGAACACCACTCCTCAGTCAGCCTGGCTCTGCAACTTCACCCAAAGTTCCTTCTCTGGACACTTCCCTGGTTCCTCTTCCTCTCCCTTCCACAGATGGTGGGGCTAACATTAGTCCTGTAACATTTTCTCTCTTGCTTCCCTCTGTCTCTTTTCTCTCTCTCCCTCTTTCTCACAGCAACCCCTCAGTTTAGGCAGTTCCTAAAATCAAAAGGTGTGAATCTGGGGGTTTTCGGTAATGGGCCACAATAATCAACCTGATTGTATATTGACAAAATAAAATTAAGAAGAAAAAATAAAAAATAAAAATAAAAGGTGTGAATCTGCACTCAGCCACCTTCATACTCCCAGCCCTAGGTTTTGTGGGTGACCTCACTTCTGCCCCGCGTAGAAGCCCCAACATGGGCATTATCTCTACCACGGTCTATAGAACCCCCACAGCCATGCCAGACATAAGCATTCACTGAGCACACACCAAGTGCTGCTGCGTTTTCCTTGGAACCTCACTTAGCTGACCCTTTTTCTCTGTGTTTGTAGTCACTGTCTCACCCCAGCCCATCCTGGGACCTCCTGACCAGTCTCCTCCTAAACTCCAGTCTCTCTCTTCTTCACCCATTCTGATCATAGCTTCCCATTCTGTCACTAACTTGCTCAAAAACTTTCTGGGTCTCTCTACTGACCACCACATCATTTAAACTCTTCAGCACGGCTCTCAAGGATACAACTCTACAATTTATTCTTTAGGTATGCACTCAACAAATGTTTATTAGGTACTGACACTACACCAGACCCTGCAAAGAGATTGGTGCATGAAGCAAACATATTCCCTGCCCTGGTGAAGCATATAACCAAGGAAATAAATATATAATTATGAATTATAGTAAGTGCTATGAATGAAAACAAATAGGTGTAATGACAGAGAATCATGGGGATGGTGGGCACCCACCTGGTACAATGGTCAGGAAAAGGCTTGGTGAGGAGGAGGCCGTTCCTCTGAGACCTGAGGGATGAGGAGTTACCTACACAGAGAGTTGAGCACAGGAGCATTCCAGGCAATGGCCCGGGAGATGAGAAAGAGCTTGGAAGCAAAAGAAGGCCAGCATGGGTGGGGCATGGATGGTTAGGGAAAGAATAGCATGAGAGGGATTTGGAGAGGTCGGCAGGGGTCAAATCATGCAGAGACTTGTAGGCCAGTGTAAGGAGTTTGGGTTTTATTCTAAATCCAACAGGAAGCCATTGGAGGGTTTTAAGTAATGGAATGACAATCTAATTTAGGTCTTAAAAGTGACTCTGGGGAACTCCCAACAAAAGATGGCTGAATAGAAGTATTTTTTCCTCCACTTTGGAACCTCACTAAGAATAATCAAACAGAATAAAATGTAGAGGGAGTAAAAGACCATGTTTAATGAAACTGATACAACTCCAAATCCTGAAGGGCCTCTGCCAAATATAGTTATGTGTGGATCTAAGCAAGGGTTTTAAGTGAAAGCAGAAACATTCTACCTGAACTCTTGGGCACAACACCACCTGAAAGGGACATCGAATGCCCCTTTACTTTTTTTTTTTTGTCTTTTTTGGGACCGGTAAGGGGATCACAACCCTTGGCTTGGTGTGGCCCGCACCGCGCTCAGCCAGTGAGTGCACTGGCCATCCCTATATGGGATCCGAACCCACGGCGGGAGCGCCGTTGCGCTCCCAAGCGCTGCACTCTCCTGAGTGCACCACGGGGCCGGCCCTGAATGCCCCTGTACTGATGCAATAATATTTGAGGTTGAGAACAGGCTGACACCCCAGGACAGCAAGGGAGGTGTAGCTTAAGAAGAAACCATTCTGGCATGACATTCCTATTGCCTTGTGAAATGGTCTCCTAGTGAGGGATGCCACCAGAGTTGAGCTGGGGATGAAGCAGGAGAGGAGACAGAGAATGTCAAACCACATCCCACCAAGTCTTGCTGTGATGCAACCTTATCTGCCAAACGCCAAAAATTGAGAGGAGATGTGTTTCCCACCCACCCTCCCATGTATCACCCAAGTGCCCTACACTCCCACCCAACTCTACACCACACCACCCCACCCTTCAGGAGACAACTAGCTCCATTCTAAGTAAATAACAAGCAGAAAGGAATTTACTTGAGAACTTTGCTTTTAAATGCTCTTGTAAAAATGGGAGAAACAGAAGAAGGAAACATAACCAAAAAATAAAGTATAATTATCAGTAGAAGATATACCCAAAGAAATTCAAGAAGAATTTTAACAAATACTTCTCCATAATCTAAAAAAAACAAAAACAAAAAACAAAAAATCCTTATATAACATGACCTCTTTTTTAAGAATTATTTTTAAACATAAATACAAAGTTTCAAAGAAAGGATTACACAGTAGAAGATGAAGCAGGGAGAATTAGCAGACTTCAGAAAAGAAATAAAAGGGGATGTTGGGAAAATAGAATAATTTAATCAGGCCCTCTCGCCTTAGGTCAGGTTGGCGGTGGTGCAGCATTCTTTGTAAGCAAGTTGTGGGTGGGGGGAGTTAGTGCGCATGCACAGCGCGCGTCTGCCTCCTCCCAAGTGGCTATGCTCTTCCAATCTGCAGCTTCCAAGGACCTGTTTGCCGGTTACCTAGCTCATAGACCTGTGTGACGGCTCTGGGGACCTAGCCTGGCATGTGAACAGTTTGTGACCCAGTCTGGAATGGGCTCGAGGGGTCTGGGAGCTCCAGACCCAGCCCTAGCTCGACAATTGGCCCAGTCGGGGCAGGATTACCCGCAGATAAAAGTAACCGGACAACTGGTGTGGTAAAAGAGCAAGACAAAAGAGCACGACAGTAGTCATTAGACATTAATCAATAGACACTAGCGTCATGCTGCAGGGGAAAATTAAAATACTACAAAGTTGGAGGCCATATTTTAAAACAGAATAAATACAATGGAAAACAAAATCTCCTGATAATGAATAAGTTTAAGAAAATCATAAAGATGAAATGGAAGAGCACAACAATGAAAATAGTATGGAAAGAACGAGAAATGTGGAAAACAGAAAAATCCAAATGATATATAATTGGTATTCCTGAAGAAGAGACCAAAGCATAAAATAATAGAAAAAAGAATCTAAAATAAATGCTTGACTCTTCAGATCTAATAGGCGCGCCGTATTTCAAGAAAAGAAATTGATCTAGGTTTATCAAAACCAAGAAATATTCTTTTGGTTTTTAGTTTTGTTTTTTTGTTTTTGCAGCTGGCCAGTATGGGGATCTGGAAAACCAAGGCATATTCTTTTTTTTTTTTTTCTTAAAAGATGACCGGTAAGGGGATCTTAACCCTTGACTTGGTGTTGTCAACACCACGCTCAGCCAGTGAGCGAACCAGCCATCCCTATATGGGATCTGAACCCGTGGCCTTCGTGTTATCAGCACCGCACTCTCCCGAGTGAGCCACGGGCCAGCCCAAGGCATATTCTGATGAAGTTATTTTGTTAAGGAAAAAGAGTGAGATTTCCATTTCCATCTGACAATGATACTTTTTTTTAATTCATAGCTCATTTCACATGAAAGCAAAGAAAATCCTCCAAGGCCCAAAGCAAAGGTGGAACTAAAAATCAAGCAAGCATGAGCTAATGCTACAACAATCCTTGGGAAGGGATGGTTTCTAAGTCTCAGGAAACAAGGGGCTTCACTTTAAAGGAACAACCGAGAAGAAATGAGTCCTTATATCTGCAAGTAGCTGGGAATTGGAAAGCCCCCTTCATGAAGCAAGGATTCCCAGGGACTACTCCCTCAGTTGAAAGAATAAGATAAAAGAAAATCTCCCACCAGCAAAATGAGATGATGAGGAAGCTTGTATGTCTTGGGCTGGGCTCTGGCCAGAGAAGAATAGCTTTCCTAGAGTAATTTTAATCTTGGGCCTGCCTTCATGCAGATTTGGGATTTTAGTTAACATGGCTGGCATGGTTCATAAAATCCCAAGCCAAGAAATTAACGTAAAAGTGGTGCTAAACTGGTAATGGCCTTGGGGCACTTGGGAAAGGCAAAATCTCTTTGAAGGCACACCCTTAAACCAGACTAAGCAGGATTCCCCCCAGACAGAGCTGAGATTAAAATTTTTTTAATTACATAAAATAGGCAACTTTACAGGAAAAAGATATGTTTAACTGACCAAAATTGACTAAGAGAAAATCTTAAGACCTATTAACATTAAAGAAATTGATCAGTAAGGGCCAGCCTGTGGCTCACTTGGGAGAGTGTGGTGCTGATAAAACCAAGGCCACGGGTTCGGATCCCTATATAGGGATGGCCGGTTAGCTCACTTGGGAGAGCGTGGTGCTGACAACACCATATTAAGAGTTAAGATCACCTTACTGGTCACCCTATTTTTAAAAAGGGAGCAGGGGGGAGAAATTGATCAGTAATATAAATCTTCCTGGTGAAGACAAAAATTTAAAAGAAAACAGACTCAGATGGTTCTCCTAGGCAAGTTTACTAAATAACCAAGAAAAAAATCTTATACACTTATATTTCCAGAAAACAGAAAAAGAAGAAATAGTACCCAACTTTCTTTATGAGGCAGGTATAAAATAACCTTTGTGGTAGAGATTGCTAATTGCCCCATTATGTGTTCTCCCTTTCTCTCTCATAGCAAAAGAATACCTGCTTTTAAGTTCAAATAAAGGTCGCACTTCCCAGCTTCCCTTATGGCAAGGTGTAGCCACATGACTAAGTTCTGGCCAAGGGAAGTAAACAGAAGTAATGTACACAACTTTGATTCATGTCCTTAATGGCAGATATGCCATTCCTCCACCCTGCTGCTTAGAAAATGGATGAGCCATCTGGACCCTACAAACTAGGGGTGGTTAAGCAGAACCACCTAACCAGTCCTAAAACACCGACCTCCAGACAGTACAGAACAGAGAAATAAACGCTCTCATTCAAGTCACTGTTGTTTTTGGTATCTGTTACACACAGCTAAATCTGTGTACCAAGTAGATCACCCAGAGACCAACACCAGAAATGAACCATATGAGAAAGGAAAATTGGGAACCAATCTCAGTTATGATTATGGATCCAAAATCCTAAATAACAGGCCGGCCTGTGGCTCACTCGGGAGAGTGCGGTGCTGATAACACCAAGGCCACGGGTTCGGATCCCATATAGGGATGGCCGGTTCGCTCACTGGCTGAGCGTGGTGCTGACAACACCAAGTCAAGGGTTAAGATCCCCTTACCGGTCATCTTTAAAAAAAAAAAAAAAAAATCCTAAATAAACTTACAGCAAATGGAATATAGTATTATACTTAAAAAACTACATCATGACTAACTTGAGTTTACGACATGAATCAAAAGATGGTTTTCAGGATAAGTCACCATCTTGACAGATTAAAAATTAAAACCATGTGATGATCTTAATAGATGCCAAAATAAATTCAATACCCACTCATGATAATAACTCTTAGTATTCTAGAAATAGAAATACCTTGACCAGTGAAGAGCATCTAGCAAAAACGTACTACAATTTCATTCTTAACGGTAAGTGAATGAACAGTAAATGCTTTAAAGTATTCCTATTGAAGTCAAAAACAAGGAAAGGATCCCCACTATTATCACTTTACTAAACATTAATTTGAACATTCTGACCATTACAGTAATAAAAACATTTTTCTCGAGGTCTAAGGATTGGAAAAAATAAAGAGATGATATGATTGCCTCTATAAAAAAAGACAAACAGAGCAGCTGATATCTGGATAAAAAGCTGATTAAAATAGCTAGGAGCTAACCTGGGGCAGACAAGCTTCCTTCCCCTGCCTTTCCCCAAAGCTGCTTTTTAAATTAAAGCTTAAAAGCAAATTCCTGCCCAGTGGAGTGTCAGCAAATAGAATGATGACAGTGTTCTCTGGTGCCTTTGGCGCTCCACACTGAAGCTTATTAGCAGATACTCATTACCAGATGCGGTAGCTGAGAACACCCTCCACCCCAGCCCAGGAAACGTGGGCTCACAGGCTGAAATAACCAGGACCTGAGATGTACAGCAATTATAGTGACATACAAAAATAAAAAAGGAAATCACTTGAAGCAGAATTGCTGAAATTGATTGACAAGAAAATAGGATAGCAAATATCCTCAAAAAGAAAAAGGAGAGATTAGTGATAGAAATTTAAAAAGTCAGGCCGAGCCCGTGGCGCACTCGGGAGAGTGTGGCGCTGGGAGCGCAGCAGCGCTCCCGCCGCGGGTTCGGATCCTATATAGGGATGACGGGTGCACTCACAGGGCTCACTGGCTGAGCGCGATGCGGCCGGGCTCAAAAAGGACAAAAAAAAAAAAAAAAAAAGAAATTTAAAAAGTCAGGCCGAGCCCGTGGCGCACTCGGGGGAGTGTGGCGCTGGGAGCGCAGCAGCGCTCCCGCCGCGGGTTCGGATCCTATATAGGGATGACGGGTGCACTCACAGGGCTCACTGGCTGAGCGCGATGCGGCCGGGCTCAAAAAGGACAAAAAAAAAAAAAAAAAAAGAAATTTAAAAAGTCAGGCCGAGCCCGTGGCGCACTCGGGGGAGTGTGGCGCTGGGAGCGCAGCAGCGCTCCCGCCGCGGGTTCGGATCCTATATAGGGATGACGGGTGCACTCACAGGGCTCACTGGCTGAGCGCGATGCGGCCGGGCTCAAAAAGGACAAAAAAAAAAAAAAAAAAATTTAAAAAGAAAAAAAAAAAAAAAAAAAAAAGAAATTTAAAAAGTCATAAAAAAGAACCAAGCGGGCATATTAAACATAAAAAAATATACTAACTGACATAAAGAACCTAATAATTGAGAAAAATAAAGGATGGATTCAACTGGAGAACTAATGTGAGAGCCGAGGATCAGATTGGAAAACTTTCCCAGAAGGCAGAAGGAAAGAATAAAGAGAGAGAATATTTTTAAAAGAGCTAAACGATATGGAGAATAGACATAGAGGTGCTGATATCAGGATAATAAAATTCCCCAAAGAGAGGAGGTAAAAAAAGAAAAATAGAGGGGAGAAAATAGTTGAAGTAATAATGTTGATAAAATTTCTGAGAATTAGAGAAAAATGAGAGATCTCAGACTGAAAGGGCTCACAGAATGCTAAATAGGGCAACTAAGGAAAAAGCACATTTAGACTAATTATGTTGAAATTGAAGAACATCAAAGTCAAATAAAACTCTAAATATTGCCTTCTAAAAAGGACAATTAAAAAACAAATAAGCAAACCAAAAACTCTAAACACTTCCAAAAGCAATAGATGCCTACCAAGGAACTGTGAGGTAGGTTAACTGTGAACTGATTACCAACTTATCTGAGTCCAGTGAGACAAATTACCCATGCACACAAGTTACATTAAGCAGGTTTATCACTTACACATTGGCAGGAAGGGACAACAGAAGCCTAGGATTCACGACAAGCTGGCACCCCAAGGCTCAGGAAAGAAAAGCTGCCCAGGGAGGATGGAGTCTCAACTGCATGTGCCCCACTTGCACCACAGCTGAGGAACCTCAGAAAGAAGCCCGCCTGGGTTTATACCGTGGGGGAGATGTGGTACACGGAGCTAAAGGTTTGAAGGAAATCCTGTTTCTAGGGGGAATGGGAACAGGGCCCAGGCTGTTTGCCAATTCCTCTATCTCAGGTTGTTGCATTCCCAGCACATTCTACAGTTATTCTTGAGAAGTACAAGTGACAGGGGCCAGCCCGTGGCTCACTCGAGAGAGTGTGGTGCTGATAACACCAAGGCCCCGGGTTCGGATCCCATATAGGGATGGCCAGTAAGCTCACTGGGTGAGCGTGGTGCTGACAACACCAAGTCAAGGGTTAAGATCCCCTTACCGGTCATCTTAAAAAAAAAAAAAAAAAAAGTACAAGTGACAAAACAGGGAGAACTGGGTTAGTCCAAGACCACCTGGAGAACTGTCCTGCAGGAAAAAGAATCAAATTGACATCAGACTTCTCAACAAAAACACTGTATGCAGGAAAGTAGCAAGGTTTTTAAGTATTGAAAGGAATTTTGTATATAACCAAATATATAACCAAATATTATATGCTAAAAATAGTCTTAGACATACTAGGCCTCAGAATGTTTGCCACACAAAGACCTGCATTAAAAACTCTCTCAATGGGCTGGCCTGTGACTCACTCGGGAGAGTGCGGTGCTGATAACACCAAGGCCGTGGGTTCGGATCCCATATAGGGATGGCCGGTTAGCTCACTTGGGAGAGCGTGGTGCTGACAACACCAAGTCAAGGGTTAAGATCCCCTTACCGGTCATCTTTTTAAAAAAAAAACTCTCTCAATGGATTCATACCCCTATATAGGGATGGCTGGTTAGCTCACTTGGGAGAGCGTGGTGCTGACAACACTGGTCATCTTTATTTTTTTTTTTTTTTTTAAAAGATGACCGGTAAGGGGATCCCAACCCCTGACTTGGTGTTGTCAGCACCACGCTCTCCCAAGTGAGCAACCGGCCATCCCTATATGGGATCCGAACCCGTGGCCTTGGTGTTATCAGCACCACACTCTCCCGAGTGAGCCACGGTCCGGCCCAACACTGGTCATCTTTAAAAAAAAAAAAAAAAAAAAAAGA
>NW_007726445.1:297083-337611 GCF_000696425.1 Galeopterus variegatus | reverse complement strand
AGACTGAGCTTTTTTTTTTTTTTTTTTTTTTAAAGATGACCGGTAAGGGGATCTTAACCCTTGACTTGGTGTTGTCAGCGCCACGCTCTCCCGTGTGAGCTAACCGGCCATCCCTATATGGGATCCGAACCCGTGGCCTTGGTGTTATCAGCACCACACTCTCCCGAGTGAGCCACGGTCCGGCCCAACACTGGTCATCTTTAAAAAAAAAAAAAAAAAAAAAAGCTCAGTCTGAGCTAATGGACTGAGGTTTATCAGAACTTAACAACATTAGTGTCATTAAATTTGGTATACAATACTCCCACTGCTAAATTTCGCTGGCCAAAAAAAAAACCCTCTCTCAGATAAAGTACTCAAATAAATCTGAGAGGATATAAATTTAAAAAAAAGAAATTGTAGTGGATTGAATTATGTCCCCCCAAAACTCATTGAAACTTGAATTGTGTCCCCCAAGTTTTATGTATTAGAAACTTATCCCAGGGCCGACCCGTGGCTCACTCGGGAGAGTGTGGTGCTGATAACACCAAGGCCACGGGTTCGGATCCCATATAGGGATGGCCGGTTAGCTCACTGGGTGAGCGTGGTGCTGACAACACCAAGCCAAAGGTTAAGATCCCCTTACCAGTCATCTTATAAAAAAGAAACATAGCCCCCACTGTGACTGTTAAGAGGGTGGGAAATCCTATTATGGTAATTGAAAGGTGACGTCTTTTTTTTTTTTTTTAAAGATGACCGGTAAGGGGATCTTAACCCTTGACTTGGTGTTGTCAGCACCACACTCAGCCAGTGAGCTAACCGGCCATCCCTATATGGGATCCGAACCCGGGGCCTTGGTGTTATCAGAACTGCACTCTCCCGAGTGAGCCACGGGCCGGCCCGAAAGGTGGAGTCTTGAAGAGGTGATTGGATTGTAAAACCCGACGCAGTAGTGAATGGATTAAAAATGGTGGTCAGGGGCATGGTTCTGAGGGCTTTAAAAGAAGAGGAGAGTCTGTCTTGCTCTCTCTGTGCTCTCTGCTTCCACCATCTTGCAATGTGAGACCCCTAGTTCACTCTTGCCACCACCAGATGGACTTTGGACTTCTCAGCCTCAGAATCTGTAAGCAAATAAATTTCATTTTCTTTATAAATCACCCAGTTCAGTGTACTTTGTTATAAGCAACAAAAATGGACTAATACAGAAATCCAAGAGGATAGGATGATGTCTGTGAAATGGGAAATAAAAGTGGTTAAATTGCTGGCCAGTTAGCTCAGTTGGTTAGAGCATGATGCAAATTAGAGCATGGTGCTGATACCTCCAAAGTCTGGGGATCAATCCCTGTACCAGCCAGCCAAAAAAAAAAAAGTAGACAACATAATAAAGCTAAGTATCTAAAATGGCCAAGGAGGAGGGAAGGAGAGAGAGAGAGATTGGGAGAGAGAGAGAGAAAATGAGAACGGAATAATTGGTTGAAGAACAGTCTCCAGTTACTATGGAATGTATTTGCAGACTTCATTATCAGCCTGAGGAAAAGCACTTGATGGACATCTGGCCTTTGTTTAGGGACATACACCAAAATAATAATTTGAATTTTAGAAATTATAAGTATGATGGAGGTAAGAAGGAGGAAAGGACAACGAGAAAGGGTGTGAAAAGTACTTTACTGTAAAAGAGAATATAAATAATACACTTAGAAATTATCCGAAAAAGTAGCATGAGGTCAATCATCAATATTTTTTAATTTAAAAATGAATAAATTCCTTTAAAAATTTTTTAAAAAGGAAGTAGCATGAGGTCAAATTAAAGCAATCATAACATTAACCAAAAATTAGAGTGTACATAACTTTAGACACATAAGAAGAATGTTGGCTCTATCTAAGGAAAGTAAGAAAGGGGAAAAAAAGAGATGGCAAAAAGGTACAATATTTAGAAAACAAAATTAAATTGCAGAGTAAGTCCTAATATAATAGTAATTATTAAAAGGAGAACAAAGTAAACATACTTCTTAAAGGACAAATGTTCCCAGATCAGGTTTTAAAAAAAAATTTCGTTTGGACCCCTGCACTGGCCAGCCACCAAAAAAAAATTTTTTTAATTTAAAAAAAAATGTTTAACTCAGCAATATATTACATAGAAGAAAAACACTTAAAAGAAAAAACTTCTTAAAATATTTAAACAATAGAGGGGCTGGCCAAATGCTCACTTGAGAGAGCATGGTGCTGACAACACTGAGTCAAGGGTTAAGATCCCCTTACTGGTCATCTTTTAAATATATACATATACTTAAACAATAGGATAGGAGAAAATACATCAGGCAAATATAAACCAAAAGAAATATTAGGGAAGGAATTTTATTTATTTATTTTATTTTTATTTTTATTTTTTTAAAGATGACCGGTAAGGGGATCTTAACCCTTGACTTGGTGTGGTCAACACCGTGCTCAGCCAGTGAGCGAACCGGCCATCCCTATATAGGATCCGAACCCATGGCCTTGGTGTTATCAGCACCGCACTCTCCCGAGTGAGCCACAGGCCGGCCCCAAGGGAAGGAATTTTAGTATTTGACAAAAGAAAATGCAAGATGGAAAATATAAAAGACAAAAAAGGATGTAATACAAGACAATGCAAACACCATGAACATAAAAGCACCTACTAATATAGCCTCAAAATACACAAGAGAACTCCAAAAAGTATGTGGAAAATTGTAATTAAAAGATAAATACAGGCCGGCGGCGCACTGCTACAGTGCGCCACTTGAGAGCGCGGCGGCACTCCCACCGAGGGTTCGGATCCCACATACAGACCGGTTCCCGCTCACTGGCTGAGCGAGATGCCGGCGCAACACTGAGGGTTGTGATCCGTTGCCGGACACAAAAAAAGACAAAAAGGAAAAAAAAAAACAAACGATAAATACAGGGGCCGACCCCGTGGCTCACTCAGGAGAGTGTGGCGCTGGTAGCACTGAGACCACAGGTTTAGATCCTATATAGGGATGGCCAGTGCGCTCACTGGCTGAGCGCAGTGCGGAAGACACCAAGCCAAGGGTACCAATCCCCTTACCGGGCACAAAAAACCACCACCACCAAAAAAAAAAGATAAATACAGGGCCGGCCCTGTGGCTCACTCGGGAGAGTGTGGCGCTGGTAGCGCTGAGACCACAGGTTCAGATCCTATATAGGGATGGCCAGTGCGCTCACTGGCTGAGTGTGGTGCGGACAACACCTTGCCAAGGGTTGAGATCCCCTTACCAGTTGGTCAAAAAAAAAAAAAAAAAGATAATACAAATCCCTCCATGAACTTTTTGAAGTCCTTTCTTGCAAAGCAAGTGACAAAAGTGCTGGAAGAAATAGGTAAATTAATTATGGTTAGATTTTAAACACACCCTTCTCAGAAACGTTTTGATCAAGGAGGCAAAAACAAGCAGAGATATAAAATAGCTGTACAATAAATTTGAGCTGTTGGTATATAGAGAATTCTACACCCAACAAGGAGAAAATACACGTTCTTTCCTGGCACATGTGGATCATGGAATATTGAATATGTTCTAGGCCACAAAGGAAGCCTTGAAAAATTCCAGTGGCTCATTATTATACAGATTATGTTTTCTGATTATAAGGCAATAAAAATTTTAAATTAAGAGATAATAAAATACTTTAAAAATAAATCACCCTGACAAAAAACTAAAAACAGTTCAAATGTTTATCAATAGGACTGTGGATAAATAAATTAGCATATATTCATACAGTGAAATATGATTGAGTAGTGAAAATGAATGAACACCGTCAATATGGATAAATCTCTTATTTTACACAAAAAAGGAATTTTCAGAAGAATCTATACATGATGATACCACTTATGTAAAGTGCAAAAACATGCAATACTAAATAATACACTATTTAGGAATATGTACGTATGTGATCAAAAAAAGTTTTTAATCAAGGGAATTATAAAAACATAATTCAGGAGAGTGGCCACAGCTGTGTAAGGGAGAGTGCAATGTGAGATTGTATTAAGGCCTTTAACTAGATCTGTATGTTTTATTCATTTATTTTAAGTGATCTGAAGTAAATAAATAAAAATGTTCAAATTCAACAAAGCTTATGTTTGGATATTGTGTTATTTTCTATACTTTTCTGTACACTTGAAATATTTCATCATTATAATAGAAGGAAAAGAAAATGAATTTTTTTTTTTTTTAAAGATGACTGGTAAGGGGATCTCAACCCTTGACTTGGTGTTGTCAGCACCACGCTCTCCCAAGTGAGCCATGGCCTGGCCCAGAAAATGAATTTTAAAAAAGAGAGAAGAGAAAGCAGTTGTGTATAAGGGAAGAAAATCTGGTCAGCCTGAGATTTTCACATGGAACTCATAATAGCAGCAAACAGTGGAGCAATGTCTACAGGGATCAGAGAAAGAATGAGTGACCCAAGAATTTTATTCCCTGCCAAGCAGCAACAGTCTCAAGCTGAAAGAATTCGGAGAATATAAAAGCCAAGAGCCCTTTGGAATCCACCCAATCAAATAATGAATCAAACAAAGGATGCAGGAATAAGGAAGCCAGGCTAACAGGTCTGTTTATGAGCACTGAATTCAGAGAACTAAGGTTAAACTTACATGGAAATCATGGTTACAAAACATCCCCTTACCAGCCAGTCATGCCAAAAAAAAAAAAAGATGTGGAGAATGTAAATACTTTACATATTGACATTTTTAAATTAACTAATATAACTATCAGAAATTGGTAGATTGAGGCAGGGAATATGTAAGTGTAAATATATTATTTTCCTCATCCTCCTGGGACAGTCTATAAATAATTATGTAAAATAACACCAAGGTCCAGGATTTGATTCCTGTACCAGCCAGGCACCCAAAAAACAAAATAAAATAAAATGAAATGAAAACATGTGGTGAGGAGCTGCTTTTATCTGTGGGATATTTTAGGAATTACTATTTCTCATGATGAAAAAAAATCTGAATTTCATTAATTTGTTTATTTTCTCTTTGGATAACTACAAGTAAAATTTAAATAGTACTTTTAAAATCAATAACATGCATTATGGTTCCATTTTTCTAACTTCTTTTCTCTCAGTCTGTCTAGCTGCATATACTCTCAGTATAGAGAGATATCCAAATGATGTTCATAAATTTAATGCTTATTCTGGGTGGTGAGATAGAGAGTAATTTTTTTTTTCCTTTTTGTCTTTTTTCGTGTCCGGCAACGAACTGCAACCCTCAGTGTCCCGCCCGTACCGGACTGGGACCGGAAACGGTATCGCAACCCTCGGTGCTGCGCCCACCCCTCGCTCAGCCAGTGAGCGGGAACCGGTCTGTATGTGGGATCCGAACCCTCGGCGGGAGCGCCACCACGCTCCCAAGCGGCGCACTATAGCAGTGCACCACCGGGCCAGCCTGAGAGTAATTTTTTTTCTTTCTTCTCTGTACTTTGCTGCATTGCTTAATTTGCTATTGTTATTGCTGCTGTTGCTGCTAATGGGCATGGATCATGGGCATTCTAAAAGAGAGCAGAAAAGATGATCCTGGCACCTATCTCTAAGAATAGAAATAGGCCATGTTGGAAGCTAAGTAGACTGTCTTTTGCAGGGGGGGAAGATGGTGGTGATTTAAAGTGGGATGAGGGGCATCAGAGAGCAAAAGAAGCAGAGAGATTTGAGATTTATTTTTGAGGTAGAACCAACAGAACTTGCTGAACAATTGAATAAGAGGAGTCAGGGATAAAGAAGAACCCAGGAAGACTTCTAGGGTTTGCCTTGAGCAACTGAGTAGATGGTAGCACCATTAATTAGATGGCAAAGAATTTAGGAAGGCTGGGACATGGGTTTAGAGGGAAAACCAAGTATCTGTGATGAGTTTCAGATACTGTGAGAATTCCATGTGAAAGTCCATTTATTCAACAAATATTGAGCACTTGCTATGTGCTAGACACTGGGAACAACACAATGAACAAGACGTGCAAAGAAATCTTCCCTCACGTAGCTTGAATTGTAGTGAGGAAAAACAGTAAACGGTAAGTAAACACATAGTGTCTTAGAGGTTATAAGTGTTATGTCAAAAATAAAGCAGGAAAAGCGAGATAGGTTGTACCAGCCTGCGGGGAGGTTCGATTTTAAACAAAGTGGCCAAGGAAGGTTCCACTGAGATGATGACATTTGAACCAAGACCTGAAGCAAGTGAGGGAGGGGCCCCATGTATCCCTGGGGAAGAGGGCTGCAGACAGAGAGAACACATGGAAGTGCCCTTCAAAGAGGACAGGAGAGGTGAATGAGGGTGTATTAGTCAGTTTTCTGTTGAGTATAACAAAATACCTGAAACTGGGTAATTTATAAAGAAACAAAATGTATTTTCTTTCAGTTTGGGAGACTGGAAAGTCCAAGGTCCAGGAGGCACATTTGGTGAGGGCCTTCTTCTTGGTGGGGGCTCTGTCCAGGGTCCTGTGGCAACACAGGCAATCACATGGAGAGGATCGCAAGAGCTCTTTCCTGTGCTCTCCTTGTAAAGCCACCAGTCCCTGCCCATGACAACCCATTAAACCATCAACCCATTATTTCATGAATGGATCAATCCATTCACAAGGACATAGCCCTTACAATCCAATCACCTCTTAAAGGTCCCACCTGCCACCACCATACTGGAGCTTAAGTTTCAACTTGAACTTAGGGGGACATTCAAACCACAGCAGAGGGAGAGGTATAGAAGAGGAGGTCAGAGAGCTAATGGACTCCTCAGAGCCATTGGAAGGACCTTGGAGAGAAACAGGGAGCCACTGGGAGATTTTGAGCAAAGGAGGAACATGATCTGGCATACGTTTTAAAAGAATCACTCTGGTTACTGTGTGTATAAGGTGAGTATGGAATATATAATCTCTGTAAGAGACAAGGAGAGATGCTGAGTAATAATTAGAAAACTATTTGGGGGGCCGGCCCGTGGCTCACTCGGGAGAGTGCGGTGCTGATAACACCAAGGCCACAGGTTCGGATCCTATATAGGGATGGCCGGTTAGCTTACTGGGTGAGCGTGGTGCTGACAACACCGAGCCAAGGGTTGAGATCCCCTTACCGGTCATCTTTTAAAAAAAAAGAAAAGAAAACTATTTGGAAAGCCTAAGTGAAAGATGATCATGATTCTGATCAACATGGTAGCAGTGGGAATGGAGAGAAGGGATTGATTGGTTCTGGATACATTCTGAAGATAGGACTGGCAGGATCTGAAAACAGACTAGATGTGGGATGTGACATATAGAAAGGAACAAAGGATGGCTCCATGGTCATTTACCTTAGTTGGTTAGAGTGTGGTGCTGATAACACCAAGGTCCAAGGTTCAATTACTGTACCAGCCAGCTGCCAAAAATTTTTTTTAACATAGAAATTTTAAAAAGGATGGCTTCAGTTTTCTGTGCTGAGCAGCCAAGAGAATGGAGATGCCAATGAACCAGAGGGGGAAGAGCAGGTGAAGGAGGAGGGGACCATCAGGTCTTTGTGTTTGGACATTTGAGATGCCTTTTAGTCAGACCTTCTTCTCTTGTCACTCCATTCTCAATCCTTCGGCAAGTTCATCGATGACCAACTCTTAGGTCACCATCTATATGTTCCCAACTCCCAAATTGCTGGTCCAGCCCTCACCTCTGAACTCTAGATGTGAATATCCAACTACCTTTTTGACATCACCACATGACTATCTCGAAGAGATGTCTAAAACTAAACTTGTAATATTCATGTACCCTCACCCCAACCCTGCCAAAAAAATCTGGGCCTCTTCCAGTATTCCCTGTGTCAATGAATGGCTTCACCATTTTGGTTGCACAAGCCAGATGATGGGAGTCACCTGGATACCTTCCTCTCCCTGGTCCATCAGATCCAGTCCATCATTGAGGCCTGACTGTTTTACCTCATATATCTCTCACAAATCCATCCATTTCTTATGTCTCCCCACCAGCCCCGCTTACCAGGACTCACTGTCCCCCTTTTCTGCTTTGTTTTTCTTTATATACCGTATGCTTTCCTTGTTTGTTTACTGATCGTACGTCTCTACCTGAGTAGACTATAAACTCTGTGAGGGCAGAGATAGAACAGTGCCTGGCACATAGTGAGTACTAAGTACATGTTAACCAAATGAATGAGTCTCCATTGTCACCCCACTAGTTGAGGAAACAATTGCAGTTAAGAGCAGCAGCTCAAAAATCAGATTGTCTGGGTTCCAGCACTTACCAGTTCTGTGATCTCCAGCAAGCTATGTAACTTATCTGTGCCTTGATTTCCTCATCTGTAAAATGAAAATAATGGAAATGCTTACATCACAGGGGTCATGGGGATTAGGGAGTTGATGCATGCAAAATATTCAGAATAGCACCCTGTATAGAGTAAGTGCTCAGTAAAAATTAGTTATTGTTTTTACCTTCTAGCTGATCTCCCTACATGTACTCTGCCCCTCTCAATCTTTTCCATATTGCAGACTAAGATTTTTCAAAATGCAAATCTGACCATGTCACATGCACAAGCACACACACATGCACACATATTCACATCACTAGAAAAACCATTCAGTGGTTTTCATGTCCTCCAAGGCCCTGCCCACTTCTCCAGCCTTGCCTGATATTTCCCTCCACCTTGCTCTTGAGCTTCGGCCATAGTCACTTTCTCTCAGTAATTCAAACTCGTTATGCTCCCTCCTGCCACAGGGCTTTTGCACAGGATGGTCCCTCTGTCTAGGAAGCCCTTCTCCCCCTCAACTTCAACCTCACCTACTTCCTTCGTGTATAATTTCTGCTCATCTTTCAGATCTCAGCTCAAGTGTTACATCCACAAGGATACTCCCCACACTAAAGCTAAGTCAAATTTCTTTATTAAAAATTCCTACAAATGTGATCCTTCAGAAACTGTTTCAGGGGCCAGCCCAGTGGCGCACTGGAGAGTGCGCCGCTTGGGAGCGTGGCGGCGCTCCCACCGAGGGTTCGGATCCCATGTGGAGACCGGTTCCGCTCACTGGCTGAGCGCAGTGCGGGCGCAACACCGAGGGTTGCGATCCCGTTACCGGTCAGTAAAAAAAGACAAAAAGGAAAAAAAAAAAAAAGAAACTGTTTCAGTTTGTAATTACCCACTTGTTTGTGCAGTCATGTGGCCGTTTTCTACCTTCTCTAACTGCAAGCCCCATAAATCAGGAAACGTATCTGTTTCTACTCTTTTTGTTGCAACATCTACGGTGTGTGACACATACAAGTACTATAATCTAACTGAATAAATTAATGGAGCTGTCCAGTTAGCTCACTTGGTTAGAGCATGGTGCTGATAAAACCAAGGTTAAGAGTTCAGATTCCCCGGCCAGCCCGTGGCTCACTGGGGAGAGTGTGGTGCTGATAACACTGAAGCCATGGGTTCGGATCCCATATAGGGATGGCCGGTTAGCTCACTTGGGTGAGCGTGGTGCTGACAACACCAACCAAGTCAACGGCTGAGATTCCCTTACCGGTCATCTTTAAAAAAGAAAAAAGAGTTCAGATTCCCATACCGGCCAACTGCCAAAAAAATTTAAAATGAATTAATTAATTAATGAATAAATGAATCCACAGCAGAAGCAACACAGCTACCATGCAGGGCCTGTGGGGGGCACACTTGGCCCTCCATAGCTATTGGGGCCAAGACACACAGGACCCTCTGCCTTTTGGGCAGTCCACACAGTCAGTAAAAGATGGTATCTGAGTCGCAGGTCTCCTGACCTCCAGCAGTTGTCCTTGGATAAGTCACCCCACCTCTCTGAGCCTCAGTATCTTCATCTGTAAAATGCGGGTCATGATTCCTATCTCACAGCGTTGTTGACAATGATCCAATTAGCCTTGGATGTCTTTTTCAGAACTTCTAACATTGGACAAGCAGAAAGCATTGTTTAGGTTTTCAAAAGGCATGATTCCTATCTCACAGCGTTGTTGACAATGATCCAATTAGCCTTGGATGTCTTTTTCAGAACTTCTAACATTGGACAAGCAGAAAGCATTGTTTAGGTTTTCAAAAGGAACTAAAAGAACGAAAAGGACTCTAAATGGAAAAAAAAAAAAAAAAAAAATGAATGCCCCTGTGCCAGCCAGCCACCAAAAACAAAACAAAAACTAATGTACAGGAAATACAAAAGCTGACACAGGTGGTTTTAGGCCCCTTACGCTAATGTGATGAGATAAAGCAGGTTCTCACCCTAAAGAATGACAAATCTGGCTACAGATGGGTTTGACAGACATAACTTACTAGGCATCTACCACCTCAGTCCCAAGTGGTTTAGACAGTAGGCCAGGCCAGTGTGAGACCCCAGACAGAGAGGGAGGGAGGGCCCTCTCAGCCCCACTGTGGGACCTTCATAGAAGCCTGCTTCTGCCCTCCCTCTCCTCTTCTCTGGCTGTCTGGTCGCTGGACTCCTGGATGAGGAAGGCCTGCCCTTCTCTCACCCCAACACTCCCCAGGGAGGCCTCAGGCTGAGCTGCCTTGCCCTACAGTGGCTGCTTTTCTCCTCTGGGACCTCCAGGCTCAAGCCCTGAAGCCAAAGCCCCAACTGCCATCAAAGTTCTCTGACCTCCACTGAAGTTCAACTCCCCCCCAGAGTCTAGGCTTAAGCTTAGACCCACTAACAATAAGCTTCTACCTGGGGTCACATACCCATCCATTTCCCACTAGCTGTCCTAAAGTCTCAATAGGTGGAAAGGCTGGGCTCCATCCAGCCAAGTAGCACAGGTGGTTAAGAAAGCATAGCCCATCATCTCTCAAGGAAGCAGATGTGGTTCTGGGGAATGGGGCTGGGTTGGCCCACCCCTGCTCCTCCTTAAACTCTCCTAAGAGAGTCTCTCTCTGGTCTCTAATACAGAGATAACATTTCTCTCTCTCCCCAGTTTTCCTCTGCCTTTGGAAAGAAAAACGGGAATGCTGAGTGGGGTGAGAGGGTACAGGCACAGTGTGAACGGATGGAAAATGACTGAGGAGCTGATCATTGGAAAAGAGAAGCCAGCTCTATCCTGAATTGTCTCCAGGATTTCCCATAAGATCACCTCACCTTGGGCTTCAAGGATCCACCTCCTCCACCACCCAAAGGCCTTTGCACCCACCATCATCCCTGCTCTGTCTTCTGAGAGTCTCTTTGCTCCTTTTCCTCCACACCCCTCACACACTCACAGGCCTGCCCCTCTCCTGCTTCCTGTTCCAGATCAGCTCATCCCTTCTCTAGCAAACACCCACCCTACATTGCTGGTAAACCTGCTGTTCTCTAAAGCAGTGGTCTGTCTTCATAGGGTTTGCTTCTTGGCTCCATAAAGGAATTTTTTTAAACTATGTTGTGCCTTGCACATTTTTCAAGTTGGCAGCTAAGATTTTTCATCACGCCTAAATCATTGAAAAGGGCCCAGGACCAAATGGCTTCACTGGAGAATTCTAACACTTAAAGAAGAATAAACACCAATTCTTCTCAAACTCTTCCAAAACATTTAAGAGAAGGAAACACTGTCAAACTCAGTTTATGAGACCAGAATTACTCTGATACCAAAGCCAGGCAAGATACTACAAGAAAGGGAAACTACAGACTAATATTTCTGATAAATATAAATGCAAAAATACTCAACAAAATACCAGCAAACCAGATCCAACAGCACATTAAATGGATCACACACAATGACCAAGTAGGATTTATCCCTGGAATGCAAGGATGATTCAAAATACAGAAATCAATAAATGTAACACACCAATTAATTAATAGAACAAAGAACAAAAATCACATGATCATCTCAATTAATGAAGAAAAAGCATTTGACAAAATTTAACACCCTTTTATGACTTAAAAAAAACTCAACAAAATAGGAACATAAGAAAATTACCTCAACATAATAAAGGTCATATATGAAAGCCCACAGCTTTTTCAATGGTGAAAACTGAAAGCTTTTCTTCTAAAATCCAGGAACAAAGCAAAGATGCCTACTCTTACCACTTCTATTCAACATAGTACTGGAAGTAATAACCAGAACAATTAAGCAAGAAAAAGACATAAAAGTCACCTAAGTTGGAAAGAAAGAAGTAAAATCATCTCTGTTCACAGATGGCATAATCTTATATGTAGGAAACCCTTAAAGATTCCACACACACAAAAGAAAAACCTGCTAACACTAATAAATGAATTCAGCAAAGTTGCAGGATACAAAGTTAACACTCAGAAATTAGTTGCATTTCTATACACTAACAATGAACAATCCAAAAAAGAAACTAAGAAAACATCAAGGGTTCAGATCTCATACCAGCCAGCACCCCCCCCAAAAAAAGGAAAAAAGGAAAAGCAAACAATCCCATTTACAATAGCATAAAAAAGAATAAAATATTTAGGGCCGGCCCGGTGGCGCACTGGATAAGTGCGCCGCTTGGGAAGCGCGGCGGCGCTCCCGCCCGAGGGTTTGGATCCCACATACAGACCGGTTCCCGCTCACTGGCTGAGCGAGGCGCGGGAGCAACACCGAGGGTTGCAATCCCGTTGCCGGTCCCCGGTCCGGTACGGGGGCAACACTGAGGGTTGCGATCCGTTGCCGGACACGGAAAAAGACAAAAAAAAAAAAAAAAGAATAAAATATTTAGGAATAAACTTAACCAAGGAGGTAAAAGACTTGTATGCTGAAAACTACAAAACATCACTGAAAGAAATTAAAGACATGAATAAATGGAAGGACATCCTGTGTTCATGGATTGGAAGATTTAATATTGTTAAAATGTTCATATTACCTACAGCAATCTACAGATTCAATACAATCTCAGTCAAAATCCCAACGGCATTTTTTTACAGAAATAGAAAAAAATTCTAAAATACATTGGAATCTCAAAGGACCCCAAACAGCCAAAACAATCTTGAGAGGAAAAAACAAAGCCAGAGGCCTCATAGTTCTTGATTTCAAAATATAACAAAGCTACAGTAATAAAAACAGACATATAGACCAGTGGAACATAACAGAGAGCCCAGAAATAATCCTCATGTATACAGTGAAATGATTTCAACAGGGTACCAAGACCGCACAATAGGGAAAGGATAGTCTCTTCAACAAATGGTTCTGGGAAGGGCCGGCCTGTGGCTCACTCGGGAGAGTGCGGTGATGAGAACACCGAGGCCACAGGTTCGGATCCCATATAGGGATGGCCGGTTCGCTCACTGGCTGAGCGTGGTGCTGACAACACCAAGCCGAGGGTTATGATCCCCTTACCGGTCATCTTTATTTTTATTTATTTTTTTTTTTAAAAGATGACCGGTAAGGGGATCTTAACCCTTGACTTGGTGTTGTCAGCACCACGCTCAGCCAGTGAGCGAACCGGCCATCCCTATATGGGATCCGAACCCGTGGCCTTGGTGTTAACAGCACCGCACTCTCCCGAGTGAGCCACAGGCCGGCCCCTTACCAGTCATCTTTAAAAAAAAAAAAAAAAAAAAAATCTGCATAGCAAAGGAAATAATCAACAAAGTGAAAAGGCAACTTACATAATGGGTGAAAATATTTGCAAACTCTGTATCAGATAAGGAGTTTACATGCAGAATATATAAAGAACTCCTGCAACTCAACAACAAAAGAACCAAATAAACCGACTAAAAAATGGGCAGAGGACTTGAATAGACATTTCTCCAAAGAAAATGTACAAACAGCCAACAAGCATGTGAAAAAATGCTCAATATCACTAATCACCAGGGAAATGTAAATCAAGACCACAATGAGATATCACCTTATACCCGTTAATATGACCACTATCAAAAAAGCAATGTAAGTGTTGGTGAGGATATGGAGAAATTGCAACCCTTGTTCACTGTTAGTGGGATTGTAAAATGGTGCAGCCACTATGGAAAAACAGTATAGACGTTTCTCAAAAAATTAAAAATGGATCTTCCATATGGCCCTGAAATACCACTTCTGGATGTATATCCAAAAGAATTGAAAACAAGATCTTGGAGAGATATTTGCACCCCCTTGTTCATTGCAGCATTATTCACAGTAGCCAAGACGTGGAAGAAACCTAAACATTCACAAGCAGGTGAACAGATAAAGAAAATGTGGTGTATACATACAATGGAACATTATTCAGCCTTAAATAGAAAGGAAATCTTGTCATACACTACAACATAGATGAACCTTGAGGACATTATGCTAAGTGAACAAAGCCAATCACAAAAAGACAAATATGATTCAACTTATGTGAGGACTCTGAAGTAATTAAACTCATAGAAACAGAAAGTAGAATAGTGCTTTCTTGAGGGTGAGGGGTGGGACAGGCTTGTTCAATGGCTGTAGAGTTACAGCCATGCAAGATGAAACAGTTCTAGAGATCTGCTGTACAACAATACACACATAATTAAAAATAGAGGGTAAATTTATCTTATGTGTTTTTACCACAACTAGACAGACAGACAGACAGATAGATAGATAGACAGAGACAAGAAGACACACACACACACACACCAGAAAATGTGAATGAATTCTTTTTTAACATTCAGTCAAGGCAGCATAGGAATATTCAGGACAGATAAAGGGTGTGCCTTTTATTTTTAAATGGGCAAGTGTTATTGTGATGGAGAAGTGGGAAAGGAGGACCGGCGCCTGCTGGCCTGTTGCAAGGCAGATCAATTTTAGAAGGCTGACGATCTGTAAGTGGATTCCAATAAAACTGTCTGTACTTGTGCATCTTCTGGAAAATCTTAAACCTTGGTGTACATTACCCCATTTGAAAACCACCAATCCCAAGCTCTGCAGGCTGAGTTTCCTGCTAGAGGCTCCCTCAGTGCAAGAGCAGGGGAGAAACCAAGAAACTGGCATTTTCCCCTCCAGCAGCAATAATGTCATGGTTTCTTTTCCCCCTCTGGCCTCCCACACCCCTCCTTCCTTGCACCCCTTCTTCCCCATCCCACAGCTTCTCTTTGTTTTGGAATAATCTATTGATGAGTACTCAGGGTCTCAGTGCTACTCAAGGCTCAAGACTGAAGGCCATGGTCCCTCTGTCATGAAAGGGTGAGACTAAATGAGACCTACTATGTGCCTGGAAGTTGAATATGAAGTGCGGGCTATGAGGGCCCAGAGATGGTGACACATGGCCTTTGGCCCTTCGTGGAGCAGATGGGAAGGAACAGCCGGCCTAGGGCTCACAGCACCTGTTTGGATCCAGGAGTTCTGGCTTCTTTCTTGCTCTGCCTTTGGCCTTTCTCTGTGAGATTTCCCCCTTGCCTCAGGGCCCAGGGCAAGGAACACCAAGGCATGAGGAGTTTCCAATGAATGGGAAGGTTTTAATGAGCATCACAAAGGTGAGGGGAATACAAACTCTGAATCCAGCATTTATTACCATTATTTCAGTGGCTGAGCAGAGGGAAGAGGCTCAGCCCTGCTTAGCTCGTTCCCAGACACACAGGCCACTGGAGGGAAGTCCTTGGAATTGCTTCTCTACCCAGCAGAGGGGCTAAGAGAAGGGGGAGAGGTCGCTGCTGCTGCTGCTGCTGCCATCAGAAGCAGGGAGTCCTCAAGTAGCGAGCAGACCTCCAGAGGTGCTGACCTCCAGAGGTCAGGACAGGCCCAGAGTCAGGCAAGAACATCAGACATTGGTAGGGTATATGGGCTGAACAGGTGAGGAAACTCTCGGGGTCCCCAAACAGCATTGAGATCTCACAGAGGGGCCCCTAGGGTCTGCTGGCTCCAGGGACTGAGACCCTCAGGGAGGCACCCCCAGCCTGAGATACTCACAAAGAGGCCCTGATATCGCCCCTCACCCTGTTCAGCAAGGGTCAGGAGAAGGGAGGAAAGGGGACTGGGTGGGCAGAGGATTCTGAGGAAGGAAGGAGCCTGGGAAGAGCACCAGGGGCAGAGCATGGGCCAGTGCCATGAAGGTGTGGCAGGAGGAGGTCTTCTAGCTGCTGCTCTGCTGCTCCTGCTGGCGGATGAGGTTGGCAATGGGGCTGGTGATGCCACCTATCAAGGTCCAGTACTCATCAAAGCTGATGCGCCCATCGTGGTTGGCATCCAGGTTCTGGATGAGCTTGTCAGCGGCCTTTCGATTCCCTGTGTCCTGGGGAGGAATAAGGAGTCAGCAATATGGAGGGTGGCAGCCCCAGAGAGCCCCCAGACAGGACCCTAGGCAGAGTCCCAGGGTCTGGCCTGGGCAGCTGCTGTTCTTGGAAAATTCAAACAGAGCCCTCACTGGCTAGGCCTGGGAACCCAAAGAAGGCAGAGGCCTGTGGGGGGTAGGCAGTGGTGGAGACCCTGGGGGTGGTAACTCTGAAAAGACAGAAGCTTGGTGGGGAGGGGGAGTCAGGGCCCTCAGGTGGGGACCTTACTGTCAGCATATGGTTCAGCTCTTTCTGGAGCATCTTGCGGAAGCTGCTCTTGCTGATCTTGTTCTTGACCAGGCTGTGCTTAGACACGTATTTGTAGAAGTTTTCCACCAGGACGACGACCGCCTTCTCCAGCTCCGTGTAGCTGTCCGCCATCTCACTACTTCACCTCCTTGCAGGCCTGGGCACCGTGAGGAGGGAAGATGAGAAGCGCCCCCACAGGCCAAACCTCCTCCTTCACGCCCACTCTAGGCCCTGGTCTCCTAAACTGGCTTGTCCTCTGGAGAAGGGAAAAGGCCAGGAAAGGGGAATGCAGGGAGGGTGCAGGGGTGGGCCCTGGAATGAGAACTATGTGGCCCTCTCATCCAGGTGCTCCCCAGCCCAACAGCCTCAACAGGTTCTCCAGGCCCTTCCCCAGCCCTCGGCACTGGGCTGCTGGCTCATCAGAGCTCTGGTGATAGCAAGAGGCTCCCATGGGAAGAGGAGGAGAGTAACTGCCCAGCACTCCAGCCCAGCTCCCTGGTTGGCCACCCGGGGCCACTGCTCTGGCGGCAAACACAGCTAGGAACTGCTGGGAATAGCCAAGAGGATGGGATCAGGGGCTATTATCTCCCACCCCCAGGACTGACTGAGACCCCCACCCCAGGCAACAAACCAAGAGACAGGGACCCAGACCCTCCCCAATTCCTTCGCCAGGCTGCAGGGCAGTGAGTCCAGGGTCTCAGGCCATGGCTGCCCCTCTCTGGGAAAGGACCAGGTCTTGTTCCATCAAATCAGATTTTGTGCGCAACACCCCAGCCATACTCTGCTACCTCTCCTCCCTCACACCCATCCCTAAATATACAGCAAGACCCACGAACACCTCCCACCCCTTACCTAAAGAGGAGCCAGGCCCAGATCTGCCCCAGCTGGAGACGGACCCTGGACACAGCGGCAGCCTGCCAGAGGCCACATGCACCACCCCCTCGCCCCAGGACAAAAGGCACTCACATTCCAAGTGGATACAGCCTTCTGAATAACAGGATATGAGGGGAGCAGGCGGATCTACTCTGTGAGTCGCCGCCCATGCCCAGAGCCCCCCCAAGTCAACAGGGCAAAGCAGACTCCCCTCCCACCCCCAAGCCCAGGAATGAGCTCCAGCTGCCTTGCCCAGCTGGTCCTGGAGAGGGGAGGTGGGCACAGCGGGGACACAGCCACTGTCTGGGCCTGACTAACCGAAACTCTGATTTGGAAGGGAGGTCTGCTTCACCAAGCCCCACCACAGCAGCTGCCTGCCCTGCCACCTGCCTTCCAACCCGCCTCGTGGCCGTTCCCACTCCCATGCCCGTTTACCACCTTTCTAAGTTTTTTCTCTGACAAAGCTTTTTTCTAAAGGTAAAAAGAGATGGAGAGAGAGTAGGCCAGGATCCCATAAGGAGAGTGGAGAGGGAAAGGGGTCAGGCTGGAGCATCTCTGAAGGGAAACCCTGCCTTTCTCTTCTGGCCTCACCCACCTGACCACTCCGGTTGGTGGCTAGAAGGACGAGGGATAGCTGATAGTCCTGGGACTGCAGAAAACCATACTCTTTATTGGTTAAGTGTGTAACTGTGTGGTTCCATGTTGACACCTTTGTAAGACTTTCATACAAACTCTCCAACATTCACAAATGAGGAGGAAGACAATTGTTTCACCCATGATCTGTCTGCTCCACTGCCCTCGGGTCAGGGGGGAGCCCAGGCCCATGGCCAGCATTCCTAAGGATTCTGAAAACTGTGCCCATTTCAGGAAGGATTGTGCCAAGAGGTGAGCAAATTTAGAGAACTCCCCACCCCCACCCTTAACCATCCCAGACCTGGTCCCTAAGTGAGGAATCCTGCAGGAACCAGTCAGGGAGACAGAACGGAAAAGGAATGAGTGTTTGGGTGGCGTGCCTCTGCCCCTCGCCCCTGTGGCCAGCCCACCTCTCCCACCACCTGCTTTCTCAGAGTCATTTCTCTGGCTAGAGGAGACTCCTCCTGCCCTTCCTCAACACCATGCCTAAACCCCGCCTGGCCTCTGCCAGCAGCCAAGCAGGCAACACTCAGTCACTGGCTCTCAGGGGTGCCAGGTGACCCAGACAGGTAGCTTCAGCTCCCGTACCCTCCCCACCTTCCTCTTGTAAAATGGACAGTGCTGGAGATAACCATCTGGACAAGTGTTTCTGAAGCTTTTTCTGAAGGAAGGGTATCCTCCCCTGGGGACCAGGAGACAGCTCTACCACCCCACCCATTCCATAGCCACCTGCTCCTCATGCCTGCCAGAGGGTCTCCAGGCATGAGATAGGGGAGAGGGGAAGATGGACAGAGTATACTAGACCCTTTCAAAACAGTGGGAATGGCAGGCTGGTTAGCTAACTTGGTTAGAGCATGGTGCCGATAACACCAAGGTCCAGGGTTCAATCCCTGTACCAGCCAAGTGCCAGAAAAAAAAAAAAAAAGGGAATGGGGAGACCACTTGTCTTCCAAAGGGCCATCAGCCCTCCCCAACACTCTCATTATCTTCTCATTGGCTGATTCATGACTGAGCAACCAGGAGTCGCCCACCCCCACCCCACCCACCTCAGCCCAGCTTGCTGACTTCTCCAAAAGCCTAAATTGCCCTGACACCATGACCCTGGATCTAAGCCACTGCAGCCCCACCCTCCCCCCCAGGTTCTGAGCACCACCCCTCCAAGTGCCTCCTAACCACCCGCCACCTGCCCAGTCCTCTTCAATCCAGAGCCCCCCACCTTCCTAGTCCCCTTCAATCTGGAGCCCTGAACGTCTACCACGCCCTCCAAAGTTCACCTTCTCTTCCCACTCCTCACACACTTGTTGAGTTTTAAATTATTTCCAAGCATTGGGATGTGTCTGTAGACTCCTGTGCCTCCTAGTCACTGTTCTCTTCAGAGTCTAGCCCACTTTCAAGCCTAAGTTTGTCAATCTGTTTTCCTTCTATCTACCTCGAACTCTTTCACTCATTTATACACCATTCATTTGCTTACTCATTCATTCATTAACTCATTTATTCACTCTCATTTATTCACTTACTTGTTCAGTAGTGCATTCATTCTCTCACTCACTCATTTATTCCCTTTTTAGTTCATTTGTCCCAACTGCTTTCAACATACAGGAAAGGTGCAATCTGAACTGAACCAATGTACCTATCTCTATCTGCAAGACTGTTTCAGACTGATCTCTCCAGCCTCAATAGCCCCATTCTCTGCTCCCTCTTAAGCTCTTTTCCCAGTTCCACAAGGCTAATCATTCACACAGGTGCCCTGCCTCATGCCTCTCCACCCACGCAGGGCTCCCTGCATCTAACTCACACATACACACAGAGCAAAGAACTCTGCCATTGTCAATCCGCTCTGCTTGGGCAGTCCATCTACCTTCTACCCGTTTCTGTTTTCAGAGCAGGAAGCCAGCTCCCCTGAAGTTTCTTCCGGACAAGTGGATTGGAGGAGTTTGGTATGGACGCATGCACACGCGTGCGCGCACACACACACATGCGGGTCAGAGAGCTCTACTAGTTGGTGGGGAAAGGCTGAGCCTGGCTCCCTAACACCCCTGCCCTCCTTCCCATCCTGACTGGGCTGGGCAGGGAGTGCTTCAATAGTGTGGTGGCTCTGCCAAGCAAAGCAAGTCAAGCCGGGACCTGCCTAGCTTCTGAGGTAGAGAAGCTGCCGAGGTTCCCAGGTTCAGCCCCTCTCAGGGAACTCCCAGGCTCCCCCAAGGCCTCGCCCAGGTTCCTCCACAGTCTCATCGTCCCTCCCAAGGAACAGCTCCCCACACACAATGGGGCCTGCATCAGGGACCTGCCTGAGTCCTGAGGTAGAGGAGAGGCCACCCCAGCCCCTGCCTCCTCTCCTGGAGTTCTCAGCCTCCCTGGGCCCTCCCAGGTTCCTCCTGGACCCCATTGCCTCTACCAGGACACAGCTTCCAGATCCCTGTGAGGTCTGCGTCCAGGGTCTGATCATTCCCCAACCGCCACCAACACACATTTGCCCTTTTCTGTTTGGGGAAGATCGAGCAGCTGTGGCAAAGCTCCCAAACACTCTGCCCGGTGACCCAGCCCCTGGAGAGGAGCCCAGTCAGCTGCAGGGCTGGGGAGGGGTCTTGCCACCCCATCCACTTCTCTAAAGGCCTCACCCAGCCCCCAAACCTACCAGGACTCCCCATTTCCAAATTGGCCTTCGGGGAAAGTTAATAACGAAAACCTGCCCTGTCTCTGGCAGGCCCCTCTCCCCAGGCCCCTTTCACTGCCCCTTCTCCTGGCCTCCCAAGCCAGCAGGGGCCCTCCAGCAGCCCCAGACCTCCCAGACCAGGCCCAGCGTGCTCACCTGCCTCCTCCGGTCCACCTTCTCTGCAGCAGGGCTCTGGGGCCTGAGCTCTGGCACTGCCAAGCTGCTCCCCGCGCTCAGCCCAGCTGGGACTCCTCCCCGCTGCACTCCCAGAATCTGTCCCACTCCCTCCTGGCCCTGCCTGGCTGAGCTGGCTCGGTGGGGAGGTAGTGACTGAGCTCCCTCTTGACTTGGCCCTGGGTTGGGCCCTTGTTAAAGAGATACACACCTTTTTTAACACCCCTCTGCCCCCACCCCAGAGGGAGTGGTAGAAGCTGGCATTCCCCCAACTCCATCCTCCTTACCCTGCAGGGCCTGAGCAGAACCGGTAGAGAGAGGAAGGGAAGCACTGTCACCTGCCCTTCTCACCTGGGTCACTGAGAGCCCAGTTTCAGGGACCTCCAACAGACAAGTTCTGATAGCAGAAACTTCCTTGCTGTTGGGATTTCAGGAGTAACGCCTGGTTTCTGTGGGCTCAAGTCACGAGGCAGGCACCAGGAACCAGGCTGGCTCTCTGGTCTTCCATCCTCAGTTCAGCCCATCAAGAGCTCTCCTGAGACCCATCCATAAGATCCCTCCTGTACAGCAGAAATCTCCTCTGGAAACGCCCTACCCCCCACCCTTTCCCTAAGAGACCCAAGGAAACTGGCCAGCTTGACCTCCCTATTCTGGGGCAGCAGCTGAAACCAGAAAGGGGACCCACTGACCCACTCCAACAGTAATGACTTTCTTTCACTGTGCACTCACTGTGTGTCAGGCTCTCTGATGAGTACTTTACATGATGCATCACATTTTCCTCCTAACAATCCTATGAGGAAAGTACTATTAATATCCCCATTCTACAGATAAGGATACTGATACTCTAAGATCGTGCTCCAAAGTTCCAAAGATAGTAAGCGACAGAGCTGGGCCTCAAAGCCAGGCCGGTCAGCCTGTTTCTTAGCCCCATGTTTCCCTCGCTATTAGTCAGCCAAGCCCTAGGACACCTGGGTTCATTCCTTTCCCCAGGTATGCACACATGCCCTCATCTCCTGTTGGAGGGCGGACCCACTGGCAATGAGGAGCCTGTCCCTCAGAGAGGATCAGGTCTCCCACCTTTTGGGTCTGGTACCACCCTCAATCCAAATCCATGGGGAAAAGTTAGTCCCCATTCATTCGCCCTGCCAACCACTCCAACCCCACATGTGCCACCGATGGCCCCGTCATTCACCCACAAGCCCCTTCACCCATGGGCCCTGGTGGAGTGGGTGTCCAGTCAAAACAACATCTTTCACTTTTTACATCTTTTTTATTAATCAAATGATACAAAAAAAACCCCATCATTCTAAATGCCCAAGCACCCAGCTGGTCCTCTCGCCCCAAAGTCACAGCCTCCCCAGCCTCTCCCCAAACATGCCCTCCTTCCTCCCCCGCCCAAGCCCAAGGACAGAGTCCCAGGAGGTGGCTGGGGTAGAGCGGATGCAGGAAGGGAGTGCACTGGACAGACAGCTAGAGTGGGTTGGGGAAGAGATTAGGAGGGTAAGCTTTTAGAGACCCTTCCTAGTACCAAATATTTAGCCATACTCCCAGCCCCACTCTTCAAATCATTTCCCATAGCCCAGCTCCTCTGCCCTTCCCCCACTACCAAATCACCTGACCCTTAGATCATCCTTATCTCTCCAGCATCCCTCAATATCCATCCCTGGCCCCAACCCACCCCTTGAGTCTCCCTCTGGTGGGGACTCCTGGACCCATGAGCTTCACAGAGTGCCCAGGACAGAAGTGCAGAGACCCCTGCACTAGGAAGGGTGTTATGAACCTGAACCTTGCAGAGGTGAGGAGAGGTGCAGGCTGGGGATTAGGGTGGTGGTGGTGGAGAGAAGTTTTATTTCCAGGCCACAGTCTCTAAGGTCCCCTCTCCCCAACAGCCCCCCAAGAATTCCAGGGGGAAGTTCTCAACTCCCCCGGGCAGGACTCTCCATCTTCACACTCTTGGCTGCTTCTCCAATCAGCTCCCAGAAACTCCCGAACTCCAGTTTAGAGTTGTTACAGCTGCCAAGGTTGGCAATTTTCTCTTCCAGCCCACAATTGCTCTGAGGGGAGAGAAGACACCACAGATCAGCGAGGCAGCACCTTCAGATCTTCCCACCCCACCCTGCCCAGGGGCAGCAGCAGGACCTGAGCCTACCTGGCACTGACAAGGGGGCAGGGCTGGGGGTGGTTAGTGCCAGTGTGGGTGGGGTCTTGGAGCACTTGCTTGGGAAGTCAGGGTACTGGCTGGGGCGGGGCCCACTCCCCCAATACCGGCATAAGGTGGGGCAGCTGCTGGGTGACCAGTTCCTGGAGCTCAGAGGGGGTCAGTGTCTCCTTCCCACCCTCCACCGAGTACTGGTGAAAGTTCTTGATGAGGGTCTCAATGGCCCTCTCCACATCACTGAATTCCTGGGCATCCTGAGGGCAGAGGACAGCACCACGTCAGGTACGTTCAAATGACCTTATGATACCCAGCTTCCCAGAAGCCTGGCAAAGCCACCAGGGCAGAAGACAGTTGGAAGGTATGTGGGCTCCTGCCCACTCCAGAGCCCAGAGTCCAGTCCCTCTCCCTTGGCCCACACCCCAGCCTCCAGGCCACCGTGGACTCTGCCCTGAGCCACAGGTTGGGCAAGGCTTGCCTCCCGCCACCACCCAGCAGGCAGGGCAGGTCCTAGCACGTGCCCAGACAGCCTCTTCCCAGGAGGGCTCCATCTACATCACCCTGTGTGGGCACCAGGAAAGGGGCTCCAGTCTCACTGGCAGAGTCTGGGGTGCAGGGCAAGGCCAAGGTGAAAAGCAGAAATCAGTGGGAGACATAGACCCTCAGGGTGGAGGACAGGAGCATGGGAACAGAAAGACAGTCCGGGAGTGAATGAGCCCACCTCGGCATTAGCTGACCGACACTGTCCCATGGTGCCCGGTGTGTGCTTGGTCCTTTGGTGAGACTTTTGTCGTCCTACAGCCTGCCCCAGAGGAGCTGATAGCTCATGATCTGCCTAGAGGAGGGGGTGGCCTGCAGTGAGAGGAGAGTTCAGCATTTCTTTCTCAACTGCCCCCTTTGGCTCCACCCCAGATATTCTGCACCTCACCCAAGGGGTCAGAGCCAACTCCACATGAGCCCAGTCCCTGCCCAGGTTCCAGGAGCTAAGGTCACAGCCCCCAGGCCAACTCATTTAGTAGGAATCCCTAGGGCCTCAACCTTAGCCTCATTCCTCCCACCTCCTTCAACCACACACCTCTGTTTGAAACACATACATGCTGACCTGCAGGACCTGGTCCCCCTGGCAAACTAGGGTAGGATAGTCTGCGTGTGCCTTCTAGACAGGGGGCAGCCCATTTGGGTGGAAAGCCCTGGGTTTCCTTACCTGCTGGCAGCCGCTGGGACAGGACAGGAGGAGCCAGCTCACCTGAGCTCAGCTCTTATACCTGGGGGAAGGGAGGGGAAGCAGGGGGCTGGGCCTCATCCCTAAGCCACCCCCTCTATTGCAGCAGCCTGGGTTGTGAGCCAATTCTGTGGGCCCCACCCTCCTTTGGCTGGAGCTCCAGAGGCTGCCCCCACCCCTGCCACAGGAGGGAGCCATGGAAGGCTGGGTCTGGGACGGCCCTAGGCCCCAAACAGAGCCATAGGGAGAGAGGGGAGGGAAGTGGGAAAAGGAGAGAGGGAGGGCTCAGAGACACCTTGGGGTTGCACTGGAGGCAGAAGGTCCTGGGGGAATTGTGGGGCAGGAATTAGAGGGGGTCTGAGTCAGGAACTGGGAAAGGAGAAGCAGAGGCTCATCAAGGCATTGTTTGTGGGACAGAGGAGAGTGGGGTATGTGGGTTGAGAGAGGTCTGAAGGGGCCTCTGGGTACTTTCTGTGTAACACACACACACTCCTCCCAACCAGGGCCAATTTAGATAGTGACACCCAAGTCCTGAGGGCAGAGAGATGAATGGAGGAGACTTGGGTCAGGAGGAAGGAGCAGAGGCCAGCCTAGTGGAGGTGTCAGACTGAGTGTTGACCTGACTTCGCTTCAGCTCCCCTCAGCAGCGCAGAGTGTACCTGTGCAAGGCCCAGATGGGTTGCCTGGCAGCAAAGCACCTCTCCAGACTGGTTGAGCTGCATGCTCTACCCTCCCTCAGAAGCCCACGCCTCCCTAACCCAGTAGTTGCATCACAGCCCGCCCCCACCCACCCCCAATCCAGTACCCAGGATGACACCCCAGTGAGCCTAGACTGTAGGTCCAGATACTCAGCCCAACCCAGGTGGCCCTTGTCACCTGTCCAGGCCCAGAGGCCTGGAGGCTGAAGTCATGGAGAGAGGGTAGGAAGAAGGGCAGAGGGGTCTGCCTGGGTTAGGGCAAGGATGGGGTGGGACCCAGAGCCAAATTTCCTGGGCTTTTTTCCTAAACTCTTAAGATGAGGACATATATCCCAATGCCTAACACAGTGTCACTTTCTGGGAATCTCCTGTTCTTTGGGTCTCAATTGGGGGCCCCTCCAAGAGTGTCTCATTCTAAGTTCCTCTGAAGGGCCTCAATCTGGGGACCCCTCCGAGTCACCCAATCTGAGGTTTCTCAGAGTACCTCAGCCTAGAGTCCCCCCGAGGAGTTTCCCAGGGTGGGAGCCCCTCTAGAATGTCTCTGCCAATAGCCCCTCAGAGTCCCAGACTGGGGGTCCCTCTGAGGTCTTTGTCTGGGGCCCTTAGATGGGAGGTCAAAATCTGGTACCCTTTCATGGTGCGCGATGGGGAGCTTGCCTCAGCCTAATTATTCCTCTGAACTAAGAGCTGCCTCACATGGACACCTGGGGGCATAGCAGTGACAGCCCTAGGAGGCAGCCCCACTGTGCTGCCCTGCCCTGCTCCCTCTGGTGGTGAGCAGTGCAAACCACATGCCCCTCAGGCCAGGAAGGATAAGGAAGAGCGGTAGCATGTTCCCTAAAAGTTTGGCTTCCTGCAGCGCCACCACACCCTCACCCCATAGTCCTTGAGCATGACCTGGTGTCCCTCCTTCTTCTGCTTCACCCCTGCTATGAAGAGAGGTCGGGAAAGTGGGTCTAGCATTCCCAAGTGCCCCTCCAATGAGGATCCCAGTTAATCAGAGGCTCTGGAATTCCTGCCCGGTTCCACCTATTCTTGTCTTTGTGACTTAACCTCTCCAAAATTTGTTTCCTCATCTTTTTTTTTTTTTTTTAAAAGATGACCGGTAAGGGGATCTTAACCCTTGACTTGGTGTTGTCAGCACCACGCTCAGCCAGTGAGCGAACCGGCCATCCCTATGTGGGATCCGAACCCGGGGCCTTGGTGTTATCAGCACCGCACTCTATCGAGTGAGCCACGGGCTGGCCCCTGTTTCCTCATCTTTAACATAGGACTTAAAAATAGTACTTACCTCAAAGGGCTGTGAGGATTCACTAATATAATGCACGAAAATGGGGCCGGCCCGTGGCTCACTCGGGAGAGTGCGGTGCTGATAACACCAAGGCCCCGGGTTCGGATCCCATATAGGGATGGCCGGTTCGCTCACTGGCTGAGCGTGGTGCTGACAACACCAAGTCAAGGGTTAAGATCCCCTTACCGGTCATCTTTTAAAAAAAATAATAATAATAATAATGCACGAAAATGTTTAGCACTGTGCCTGGCACATAGTAAGCCCCTGACACGTTCACTGCTCATGCTATCGTCCAGTGCACAAACCCCAGGAATAAGAAAACTGAGAGCAGCACCATCGGCTGGGCCCCAGGAGGCACCTGGTGGGAGAGTCACCTCACCTGCCCCAAATTTGTCTCTACTTTTCATATATTCATTCATCAGTCATTTGTTTATTGAGCACCTACTCTGTATGAGAGCTGGTCTACATGCTGCAGAATGTTGGAAAATGGATGACACTCCTTGTCCTCAAGGAGCTCATAATTCTCAGACCCACCCTCAGGACAAGGCAAAGTTTTCCCACACCCTGGTCTCAGAGAAGAGATGGTGAGGTATGAGTAAGAAACGTTTGTGTTTCAAGGGGGAAGCTTTATTTGGGGGGAGAAAGATTCTACAGCCCTGCCCACCCCTGTCCTGCCTGCCCCCATCCTGGCCAGCTGGCTTTACTTTTTCCGGGTCTCTAGGGCCTTCTCCTTCTTGATTTCCTTGGCCAGCTCCCCAATCAGTCTCCAGTACTCATTGAACTTGAGCTCCGAGTCCTGATTCACATCCAAGCTCTTCATCTTCTCATCTAGGGAGCCCACATCCTGAGGAGACACCAAAGGGAAGGTTCTTGAGACAGGGAGGGAGGGAAGAATTGCCAGCTGCCATTCTCTTAGGACCCTTCCCTCGGAGAGCCCTAGCCCAGCCCTTACCTGAAGGATGAGGCCGCAACCCCGCGACTGTAGAGCCATGGGGTTCCAACTCCAAGGGGCAACCAGCAGAAGGAAGGGGGCCTCATTTGTAATGTTTGCTATGGTGTAAATATTCCCACCATGGCTGATTATAAACCAAAAACACGATGTCACAGAATTCAGAGCTGGGAAGGGACGCACACAATCTGCGGGCTCCCCCATACCACTGCACCACCTGTTGTAGGGATGGATGAAGTCTGACCACCCAAAGCCTTCTTTAGGCCACCCTCCTTCTTCACAGAAAGCTAGAGAAGCTCACAGCACTTAGCTGCTCATTTGCAGAACCTTAATGTCTTCTCATTTATCCAGCTGGGTCCCTAGCCTGGTAGATCAGGGGAATGGCAATGACATGGGGATATCTGGCTTTCTAGGGGGCCCTTGACAAAGCCTTTCATGAAGCCCTGTCAAATGTATGCGTACTCTAAAGTGGATGTCATGATCAAAGGATTTGTTGCCAGATAAATAATCACAACCAAAAAAATTGACTGTTGAACAATAATAGGTCAAACCAGAGAAGGATGTCTCTGGGAGAGTATGATGCTCAAAATGTGAATCAACATTTGGATGAAGGTAGAGAAGGACTCGCCAAATCTCTAGACAGGACAAAGCTAATTCACAGAAGAGCTAAACAAGACTTTTTTAAAGCTACAATCATGCTTAATTATAAAATACAATGAGTATTGCCAATGGTAGGCAAGGATGGCTAGTGTAACATTATATTGGGAAGTGGAAAAATACTCAATTAGTAAAAAGAAAGAAATAAGTATTAGGAAACAAGAAGTAAATTCACCAGTATTAGCAATTATATAATTGTATACTTAGAAACAAACAAAAGAATGATAATAGCTAACATTTCATCAAATGTAAGCACTTTATAGTGCTGACCATTTCAAGCATTATGCTAAACATATTACATGCTTCATTTCATTTAATCCTCATAATCTGCTAGAATGAAAGGCTCTATAAGCACAGGGACCTTGTCTGTCTTGTTCACCATCAAAATCCCAGTGCCTGGGAGAATGTGTGTGTGGCACATAACAGATGCTTGTTCCCCACTGTAACCCAAAGCCTAGGACAGTGTCAGGACAGGGCACAGTCAGTGCTCAATAAGTATGGGTTGAGTAAATGCAACACCAATCCAATCAGGAAGGTATTACAATGAGTCTGTTTAACAGATGAGAAAATTAAGGCACAGAAAGATTAAATAACTAACCAATAGTGACAGGTTAGAACTTGCATTTGAGGGGCCGGCCCGTGGCTCACTCGGGAGAGTGCGGTGCTGATAACACCAAGGCCCCGGGTTCAGATCCCACATAGGGATGGCCAGCTCGCTCACTGGCTGAGCGTGGTGCTGACAACACCAAGTCAGGGGTTAAGATCCCCTTACCGGTCATCTTTTAAAAAAAAAAGAACTTGCATTTGACCCTAGATTATCTGACTCGGAGCTTATGCTCTTATCCAGTACTCTGTATTTCTTCTCCAAAAAACTGTTAGAAATGATAGGTGTCTGGTTACAAAACTAATGCATAAAAACCAACAGCTTTTTAGGTATAAGAATATTAACTATATTTAGAAAATATAATAAGACAGATCCTATTTTTAGGGCCAGGCCATAGCTCACTCGGGAGAGTGTGGTACTGATAACACCAAGGCCACAGGTTCGGATCCCATATACAGATAGCCGGTTGGCTCACTGGCTGAGAGTGGTGCTGACAACCCCAAGCCAAGGGTTAAGATTCCCTTACTAGTCATCTTTAAAAAAAAAAAAATCCTATTTTAAAAAGTAAAAAAAAAAAAATACACTTAGGCATAAATGTAGAAATCTATTATGCCTTCCTGAAGAAAACTGAGGGATTGTAAAGGAAAAAACAAATTTTTTTCTCTCTACTCACACTCAACACAGAACACTTGTGACCTCAGATATTTGGGGTTTTTCCACAGCAAGTAATTCTCCAGCAGACACCGACTGGGTGTCCTACATATAATTCGATTCAATTCTGACACTATCTACCTGGAGATAGCGTCAAATCTCACAGGTACAGGCTCAGTCACATGAGTCTGCCCCCACTTCAAAGACATTGAAAGTCCCAGGTTATGAACTGTCCTGTCCAATTGGCTATAAATCCAGGTTCCCACAACTCCTCTCCGCAGGTTCAATAATTTACTAGGATGGCCCACAGAACTCAGGGAAACACTCTGCTTACATTTACCAGTTTATTATAAAGGATACAAATAAACAGCCAGATGAAGAGACGTATAGGGCAAGGTATTGGGGAGAGGCTTCTTTGCCCTCCCCAGGCACACTACCCTCCAGGCACTTCCATGTGTTCAGCAACCCAGAAGCTCATCAAATTCTGTTGTTCAAGAGTTTTTATACCCATAGCAGCCAGCCACCAAAAAAAAGTTTTTATAAACCAGCTGGCCAGTTAGCTCAGCTGGCCAGTTAGCTCAGTTGGTTAGAGCATGGTGCTGATAACACCAAGGTCCAGGGTTCCATCCCTCTACCAGCTAGTCATCAAAAAAAAAAAAAAAGAGTTTTTACAGAGCTTAATCTCCAGCACCCTTTCTCTTCTCCTCACACCTTCCCAGAGGTCAGTGAGTGGGGTTGAAAGTTCCAGCCCTCCATCACTTGGTCCTTCTGGTGACCAGCCCCATCCTGAGGCTATCTGGGGGCCCCCACCCTAAGTCATCTAATTAGCATAAACTCAGCAGTGATCAAAATCAGCTTATTATGGGGCCAGCCCAAGGCTCACTTGGGAGAGTGTGGTGCTGATAACACCAAGGCCATGGGTTCGGATCCCATATAGGGATGGCCAGTTGGCTCACTGGGTGAGCGTGGTGCTGACAACACCAAGTCAAGGGTTAAGATCCCCTTACCGGTCATCTTTTTTAAAAAAAGGGCCATGGGTTCGGATCCCATATAGGGATGGCCAGTTGGCTCACTGGGTGAGCGTGGTGCTGACAACACCAAGTCAAGGGTTAAGATCCCCTTACCGGTCATCTTTTTTAAAAAAAGGAAAAGAAAATAGGACTATAGTCCGGAATGCACACCATGGTAAGCCATGTATGCATTTGATGAGGAAAGGGTAAGAGAAAGCTTTTATTGGCAAAAAGGGAGAGGTTCACATAAGCTGCTTAGATATAGAGTTCATTGGTTTCAGAGGCTCAAAGCCAGATTTGTCACCAGTTCATTGTTTGAGATGCCGTTACTAAGCAAGATTCTTTCTGAGCATCTTATCTGAATTACTGCAGTTCTAAAGAATGTCTAACGATAAACCTTATCACAGAAATGCGTGAAGGACACGAAGGGATTTCTGATGGGTTTTAGAAAGTCCTTGGAAACAGTTCTTCTCTCAGAAAAGCAAGCATGAGCCCCCCTCCTTTGTGTTTTTCCCAGCCCTGTTTTTGTCTGGTTCTGACAGAAAGTGATTTCATCAACCTCCACAATGGCAAAAGCTACCAAAAAACAAAAGTCAAAGAAATTACAAAGGGCAAATTAGGGGAAAATATTTGTAACACATATAACAAAAGTCTAATTTCTTTATTGTATAAAGAACTATAAAAAGTCAATATAAAAAAGTCTTTAGGGCCGGCCCCTGGCTCACTCAGGAGAGTGTGGTGCTGGTAACACCAAGGCCATGGGTTCGGATCTCTATATAGGGATGGCCAGTTGGCTCACTTGGGAGAGTGTGGTGCTGACAACACTAAGTCAAGGGTTAAGATCCCCTTACCAGTCATCATTTTTTTTTTAAAAAAGTCTTTGATATGGGCCGGCCCGTGGCTCACTCGGTAGAGTGCGGTGCTGATAACACCAAGGCCCCGGGTTCGGATCCCATATAGGGATGGCCGGTTCGCTCACTGGCTGAGCGTGGTGCTGACAACACCAAGTCAAGGGTTAAGATCCCCTTACCGGTCATCTTTTTGGAAAAAAAAAAAAAAAAAAAAGTCTTTGATAAAAGAAATAAACAGTTCACACCAAAAGCAATATAAATGTTTACCAAAAAAATGTTAATCCCATTACACTCAGAGTTAAAGAAGTGAAAATCAGAAAAAGATACCATTTTCACATTGTAAATAATTAAAGTTTTTTTCTTTTTGGCAGCTGGCCAGTATGGATCTGGCATCCAAATCCTTGACCTTGGTGTTACAAGGCCAGATTAGCAAAAATTAAAAACTTGATAATGCCCATTTTGGGCAAGGACACAGACATTTGTGTGCACTGTGGGTGGCCATGTAAACTGGTACAACCTTGTTAGGAAGTAAGTTGGTAACATCCATAAAAATTAAGAATGAGTTGGGCTGGCCCGTGGCTCACTCAGGAGAGTGCGGTGCTGATAACACCAAGGCCCCGGGTTCAGATCCCACATAGGGATGGCCAGCTCGCTCACTGGCTGAGCGTGGTGCTGACAACACCAAGTCAAGGGTTAAGATCCCCTTACCGGTCATCTTTAAAAAAAAAAAAAAATTTTCTTTTTCTCTTCTTTCAACTTTTTTATAATTTCACTCTCTCATTATTATGGCCTGAATGTTTATGTTTCTCCTCAAAATTCATATATTGAAATCCTAACCCCCAACATGATGGTATTAGGAGATGAAGCCTTTGGGAGGTAGTTTAGGTCACAAGGGTGGAGTCCTCATGAATGGGATTAGTGCCATTATAAAAGAGACCCCAAAGACCTCTACAGCTCTTTCCCCCAATTAAGGATACAATAAGACAAAAATCTGCAACACATAGAACAGCCCTCATCTGAACCCATGCTGGCAACCCGATCTTGTACATCCAACCTCCAGAACTGTGAGAAATAAATTTCTGTTGTTTATAAGCCACCTAGTCTATGGTACTTTGTTATAGCAGCCCAGACTAAGACACTTGCTCAATATCTTATTCAGCACCTACTAGGAGTCACACACTGCTCTACACATTGGAGATAAAACAGTGAGCAAATTCCTTTCCTTCATGAGACTTACATTCTTAGCAACACGTAAGTACATATGTAACGGAGGTCAAGTTGTGATGGACGTATTCTGAAAGAAAATAAAGCAAGAGTAAAAGCATAGAGCGCAATGTAGGTGACGTTGTATTCATTGGTGAAGGAAGACCATGCTGAGTATTTGCCATTTGAGCAGAAATCTGAATTAAGTGAGTAGTAGGCCTACCAAATACCTACCAGCATTCTGGACCTGGAGAGGGAAAGTAGGGACAGTAAGTATAAATTATTCTCATTGCTGTTAAGAAGTTTTGCTATAAAGGAAAGCAGATATATGGCACAGCTGGAGGGAGATTTTCTTTTTTCTGTTTTTTTTTTTTTTGTTGTTGTTGTTGTTTGTTTGTTTTTAAGATGGGAGATAAACAACATATTTGTAAACTGATAAAAATGATCCAGTAAAAAGGGAAAAGATGATGAGGCAAGAAAGAGAAGGAATAATTGCAAGAGGAAAGTATTTAAGTAGGACAGAGGGCGCCAGTGGAGGCCTGGTCTTGGGAGCAGAGACAGATCATTCCTGGCGACAGGAAGGAAGGCAGGGTATGTGCTGAGAGTCTGGCAGATTTGGGGGAAGGAGCACATAGAAGTTTCCAGATTGTTCCTATTTTCTCAGTGAGAGGGAGAATGTGGAAAGAGGTACAAGATTTTAAGGAGAGGAAAAGTTGTGAAACAATCATCTGAAAGAGCTGGTAAATTAATCAACCAGGGAAATGTGGTAGAATTGCAGGTATTGCCAAGGGTCCTCCTGGGGTTTGTGGTTGTGGATTTAAAGTAAGGCAAGTCAACATACTTGTGCATTCTTCTCCAGTCAGATTCAGCTATCCAAGTGCAGGGGTTAGAATGGTGGATTTAACCAGGCTTGGGATTTTCCAGACAACTAGGACAGAGAGAGACAGAATCAAAGAAGTTGAGGGAGTGATTATAATGACAAGCCTTAGAACCTGAGCTGAGAAAGAAGGTAAATAAAGATATGAGGGATGATGATAGGAGATGAAAAAGTGATGGAGTCAAGAGACTGAAGGCTGGGTTGGCCACTTTGCTCAGTTGGTTGGAGCGTGGCGTTATAACACCAAGGTCAAGGGTTCAGATCCCTGTACCTGCCAGCTGCCAAAAGAAGAGAGAGAGAGAGAGAGATCGAAGTTACCAGTGGAGTCAAGGAAATGCTGGCGTGGAGGAACTAGCTAAAGGAACAGAATTGTAATGACAGGAGTGGGGAGTCAGACAAAGGGAGGCTTGAAATCGAGATTTTTGGAAATGGTGCATTATTTTGGTAATGACAAGGTCAGAAGCATGACCAGAGAAATGGGATGCTGAGATGCAAGCAGAGAGATCTTTGGACATGAAGAGTTCAAGAAATTGAAAGGCCTGGGTGTTAGATGAGTTGTCTGTGTGGATACTGAGACCACGGAGAATAACAACAGAAGCAGTGATAAGAAAAACAGTGGGCCAGCAGATGAAGAGTTGTAAGGAATACAATAAGAAGGATGGCAGGGGCCGGCCGGTTAGCTCAGTTGATTAGAGCATGGTGCTGATAACACCAAGGTCCAGGGTTTGGATCCCCATACCGGCCAGCTGCCAAAAAATAAAGAATGGCAGGTGGTAGATGAGCTTCCAAGGAGCTAGGGGTTCTCAGGAAGAAGCAGCAGCTAAGATCTGGACGAAGCAATAAAAAGCAAAAAGGTCTTCCTGCATTTCCAGCCCTAGAAGGAGTTGGATCTAGAAGAAAACAGTCACTGTTTGAAGAGGCTGCAGGGAATGTTGTACCTTCAGGGGAGAACCTCAAGTTTCCAGTAAGAATACAAAAGGAAAAGTCTGAGAAAACGGAAGGTGTAGAGGATTGCACAGATGAAAGACTATGAGTTTCAGAAACTCATTTCTGTTTTAAAAAATCCTTATTCACACACTTTTATGTGCCTGTGAATTTTCAGAAAAGTTGTAAAAGAAACTGTTAACAGCCTGGAATGATATGCCAACTCAGAGTCAATGAAATTTAATTCCCAACTCTCTCCTATGTGTAGGAGAGAAGGAACGACCCTCTCAGGCCGCTGTTGAGGGGACTCCCGTAGGAGGTGAGAAGTAATCACAGATGCTCTTCACAGGGCCCCCTACACTGAGAGTCTATGACTCCATGAAGGTGGCTGTATTTTTATTTTTTATTTTTTTTAATTTATTTTTATTTTTCAAAAGATGACCGGTAAGGGGATCTTAACCCTTGACTTGGTGTTGTCAGCACCACACTCTCCCAAGTGAGCTAACCGGTCATCCCTGTATAGGGATCCAAACCCACGGCCTTGGTATCATCAGCACCACACTCTCCCAAGTGAGCCACGGGCTGGCCCTTGTGTTTTTCTGTTTTTTTTTTTTTTGTTTTTTGGCTTTTTTTTTTAAAGATGACCGGTGAGGGGATCTTAAACCTTGGCTTGGTGTTGTCAGCACCATGCTCACCGAAGTGAGCCAACCAGCCATGCATATATAGGATCCGAACCCGTGGCCTTGGTGTTCTCAGCACTGCACTCTCCCAAGTGAGCCATGGGTCAGCCCTTGTGTTTTTATTTTTGACAAGCCCCTTCCCATTGCTATGCCTCAGTTTCCATATATGTGAAGTGAGAAGTTTGGACTATGTTTTCTCTTGGCCTCCTTCCAGCTCTGATGGTCTGTAAATCTCCTGGAAGCCAGCTCAGGGTCCAGTTCTATGTTGGGGAAATGAGACCCGAGAGGACCAGAGCAGACATGAAAACTCAACAGCATGTCTGATGGGAGCACAAAGCCCAATAACTCATTCCCACTTACACAGACACAGTTATCTTTGCTTACTTAGTTCACACACACACACACACACACACTCCCCAGGCAAGAAAACCCAGAACCATTTAAACATGCAGTCACGGACCCCCTGCACCCTTTCTTGTGATCTCATTGTCATACTCCACAAAATCACCTCACAAAAACTGTGCCATAATCACATCTCACAAAATCTCAGTCCCAGAGAACTCTACCTACCTTGAGCAGGTGAGGCAACTGCTGAGTGACCAGTTCCTTAAACTCATTGACGCTGAGACTGCCCTTCCGGCCCTCCTGCCTTGCAAAGGTGAAGAAGGTGGTGACCACTGTCTCGATGGCTGCTTCCAGCTCAGTCAATGGCTCAGCTGCCATTAGGACCCTGGAGCTGGAGCTGATGTCCTCACGGGGCTGACCTGCAGGACAGGGAAGGAGCAGAGAGGGAGAATCAGGGAGCCTGAAACATCCCTACCTTGGTGTTGCCACTTAGGCCTTTGCCTGCAGGAGGCATTATGGGGAACGAGAGAAGGGACAGAGGCTGAGCTTTAGGCAGGGTACCAGAAAATAGTATCTCAGTTTAGGCGGAGCCAGGGGGTCCCGTAGGTCTCACAGTCTGGCGGCCCTTTTTAAGTGTTTGTGTCTTAGCGAACCCCCTATGGTGATCCATCAGTCTGGAGAGCCTTTTATCTAGAAGGATATTTTCAGTCTGGGGATCCTTCTCTGGAGCCTTCCTCTGTGGGCTTTCTGTCCCAAGGGCCCCTTCTTGTTGTCTTATCCAGCCTCAAAGGGTCATGAGTTTGTTTGTCTCCAAAGCTTGTTTATGTTGAGACCTGGGTCCCCACCCGCCTGAACTCTGCCCTCCCACACACACATTCTGGCCGCTGTCACCAGCAGAGCAGCCCTGGGTCTGGCAAATGCCCAAGTGTGGTCAGGGCTGCCTCAGTCCGGCCAGATCCATCTTCTTTACTTCCCCCCACCCCCATTTCTCCTCAGCGGCAGCTAGGCAGAGAGCTGATCCCAGGACCTACAGACCCTCCCGGTGACAGGGGTCCTGGAACGGGACTCTTCTGACTCCCCGCACCCAGGAAGGGCTTGTTACAGACCCTCACAGCCCCCTGGGGTGCAGGGGGAGGGCTGGAGGAAGGGGACGAGCTCACTCGTCCCTCTTTTTTTGTCCACCTACCCCCCGCGCCCACAAGGACTGTTGCTCGATCTCCCAATACCACTTCCTGAATCCACGTCTGAGCTGGCTCCGGGGACAGGACCTGGGAGCCCAGGGAGAAAAAAGGATCCCTTCAGGGATGGAGGATGCGACTCACCAGGTCAAGGAGGTGGGGTGCAGCGAGCAGGAGCCGTAGGCTGAGGTTTATATGGGCCGGGGAGGGAGGAAACAGCCACTCCAAGCCCGGAGGTGTCAAGTTTCCGTAGTTGATTCTGAAGAGAGGAGACCGCCCAATCACGCCTCTCGCCCTTGGCAATCAAGCCTGGAATCCCAGCCCCCCAGCCCAGAGCCACGCTCGCCCCCCTGGGGGGAGGAGCTGCCGGGACAGATCCCCTTCAACAAGGATCCTAGGGTTCTATCCCTCCCAATACAAGGGGCTGATGCCCCCAGGGCCTCACATCTAATCAGGAGTGTGTCTGATGGGGGTAGAAGGAGGGGGAGGTGATTACTGACAGAGCTCAGCCTTGAGTGGCCTAATCTGAGAAATGCCACAGAGACCCCTCAGAATGGCATCCCACCAAGGACCCTGCAGACCAAGACCCCCTCAGAGGACCCCAAGCTGAGACCCCATAGTGGAGTTGTCAGACTGAAACCCCTCAGGGAAATCTCATGAGGGAGCTCCAGGCTAAGACCCTGGCAGGGGTATTCTCTCTTCCCCTGCCCAACTGGCACAGCCAGCCCCTGGACTACGCAGTAGAACAGGGGCTGCACAGCCAAGCTGGGGGTGAGACATCTCAGTACCCCTACCAAAACCTCTTTTTCTACCTCCTTCCTCCTGCGCCCTGTCTGCTGGTACCCAGCAAGTGGGAGGGGGGCAACCGAGGCTGGGGGAAAGACACAGGACAGCCTGTTCCAGCCCAGGAGACAGAGGGCGCCTCTGTCCTCTCCTGGCTCCTTGCCCCACTGGGTGTCTGTGTGAAGGGGTGGAGCCCATGGGGAGGGGGGCCAGCGGGGGAAGGACGGCTGAAGAAAGTCTCCCCACACAGCTCCAGTAGCCACATTTGCAGCCTCATCCGTCCGTCCAAAACCTGCTCCCACCTTGGGCCCAGGCCGACCGTGAGTATCCTGCCACTAGGTCTCTGGCCTGGCCATGTTGGGGATAAAGGAGCTTCGGAGGGGCTCCGAGAGTCTGGGGACAATGATATTGTGGTACACTGAAAGTCTGGGAAGAATTAGTCAGGATGGTGGCAGTTTGGGATTTGGGGGAGACAAGGTTTGTCAGATGATGAGGGGAGGCAAGAGAAGGTCAGAGAGAGAGCTCAGAGCTCAGTAAAGCAGGAAGCCAGCGGGAAACCGCCCCTGAGCTTCCAGGCCACCTGTCCTTCCCACATGGAGACCTCACCCTCGAGTCCCCTGCCAAGGCCCCCTCAGTCTCCCAGGTGTTGGGGGGGGGCCCAGCCCCTGCCTTGCTCTCCATGGGGTAAGAATAAGAGAACAGACATACAACAGCTGTTTCTGCTCCCCACCCCCACCCCTTCCAGCCTCAGTCTCTGCCACCTCCACTCCATCCTTGCCAAGAGCTCAGGTCCCAGGGATGACTGGGGGTGGCAGAGCATGGATCATATGATATCATGAAGAGGGGCCCAAGGGTACTGTGCCCACTCCCAACTGTACCTTCACAGGACCTCCCCTTTCTCCTCCTCCCCTTTCCTGGCCCAGACCTCTAGACTCCTCTTTTCCCCATTTCTTTCCTCTTTGTTTTCCCACCTGCCCTTCCCCCAGGTTCTCTCAAAACTGTCCCCACATAAAATCCCAGGCTGCTGGGGGCTCCAGGCAACCTCCAGGTGCCCCTCCTGGATGGGGCTGGTAACTGAGCCACCAGTATCTCCCACCCCAGGACCTCCTTATCCCCTCCATCAGCCCCGGCTTGGGTTCCATTTCCTCCATGTCTCTGTGACAATGGCTTCTCATGTCCAGAGTTCAGGTGACACTCACAAGGGCCCCATTGAAGAGCTGAGATGTCATTCTATCAGGGCCCATTGTCTATCCACCCCCAAGCCTGGGGAACGATGGGGACACCTGATCTGAGACACCTGAGCTGCCCCCTGGGGCTGTGGAGGACCTGGTTGTCCCAGGGCCAAGGGAAAGAGGCCCCCTGGCTTGACAGTCTCCTCTGTCAACAGACCCCCTCCACTCTTTTCCTGCTCTCTCCCAGCCCCTTGACCTCATGCACTCAGGTCTTTATCTCTCCCAATACATACAGCCCCATTCCCCTGTTCCCAATGTCCCCACATCAACCAGGCTGGGCCTGGGGTCAGGAGTGGGTAGCAGCAGGGAAAAGGCCTCCAGTTCTTCTCTTCCCCTCTCTGGGAGCATTGACTACAGGGAAAAGGCTCAGACATTCCTCTCATCCTTCCCACCACCCACCTGATGGAAGGGACAATTTTGCAGAGAAGTAAGAACCAAACTGGAGGTAATGGGAGGTGTATCTCAGAGACGCCAAAATGACATATTCAGGAGAGAACAGAGTTGAAGGACCAAAAGAGGCCCCCAGGGTGCTGACAGGAAGCTCTTAGTCAGTGAGATCCTCCTCCCCAAGAAGGTACAGGCTGCCACCCCCTCCACCAGGCTCACCAAGGATGCCAGACTGACTCTTTGCTGGGGTGGGCAATAGAGTCAAGGCTGTGGAGGAGATCCCAGCCCACCACCCCAGCAACAGAGCTTGGCTGTGCTAGGCAGGCAAGGCCCAGGGTAAAAATAGAGCCAGAGGAGGCCTGGCCGGGTCCTGTGACCACCCTGCCTGCCCCACCCTCCTCAGTCTCTGCCCACGCAGCCAGAAGCCACAGCAGACATCTACTTCAGCCTCTGGAGCCAGCTCAGCTCCAGCTCCAGCTCCAACTGCTCTCCCTCCATGCTCCAACCCTGCCCCTCTGGCTGAGGTATGGACTGCGGGACACAGAGAACAGGTCTGGATTTAGGGTCTGCTGGGGTTTCCCCCACATTGTAAAATCTCAGTGAAAGATAAACTGCAGTAGCATCCTGATCTCATGGCTATCTGAGCTGTGGGACCAGGGCCAGGCCAGAGGGCCCCCCTCACTCAGACCCCAGATACCCTGAATCTGGTCCCCAACTAATTTCCATGGTGGGGGGTAGGTAGGTGTGCTGCCGCAATGGGTTCTGAGCTGGAGATGGCGATGGAGACCCTCATCAACGTGTTCCACACCCACTCGGGCAAGGAGGGGGACAAGTACAAGCTGAGCAAGAAGGAGCTGAAAGAGCTGCTGCAGACCGAGCTCTCCGGCTTCCTGGATGTGAGCACAGAGTGGGAGGACAGCGGGCGAAGGGTGGGGGCATGGGATGGGCACCTCCCTGCCATCTCTCCACCCCACCCCAGTTCAGCCCAACCATCTCCTTCCTCCCCTAGGCTGCTCTTCTGGGTTTGTCCAGGCTCCCCTACTGCTCCAGGGTGAAGTCAAATGCCCTGGTTTATTGATCACCTGTCAAGTGGTAGGCCCTGGGTAGATTCATCAATAATGAGGCTCCCAGTCTAGAAGGAAAAAACTGACACTTGAAAGTAAACCATGAACTCCAGGAAGTACACAGAGCCGTAAGAGAGGAGCTGGGAAAGGGCTATGGGAGATTATGAAGCCAGTTGAAGTGAAACGTTTTCTCTGAAGAGGTGGCACTTGACCCATGGATTTCCATTGGAATTTTATTGGGGGAAATGTCGACATTTTAGGAGACGGTGCCTATATACATGAACAAAAGCATGGGAGAGACAAGAATGTAAGCATTCTATAATTTCCTTTGAAGGGCAGGAAGGATGCAGAAAAGTGCACTGCAAATTCTCACCGGGGCCACATAGGAAAGGAGAAGCTGGAGATACAGTAGAAAGTGCACCAGCTCTGAGGTGTTATTAGACTGGGTTCAAATTCTGGCCCTGCTACCACCTAGCTGTGTGACTTCGGGCTCATTTATGTAACCACGGACTGTCAAATTTGTTTCTTCTCTGGAATAGAAGTTAATGAAACCTATCTCATACTGTTTGTATTTGAATTAAACAATGCTTGTAAAGCTCCTAGTGTAGTGCTTGTCACGTGGTCGGACTCAACATATGGTAACTGATGTTGTTATATTAACTCCGCCAGGTTAAGGAGCATATTCTGTGGGTTCGACAGAAGCCCACGAATGTTTTAAGGAGGGAAGCAGAAGAGTCCCACGATTAGATGTAGTTCTCCCTGTCGCTCATCTCCTCAACCACCCCCCTGCCCCAGAACCAGTGCTATCTATACACCTCCCTCTCCTCCCTCTGCAGGCCCAGAAGGATGCAGATGCTGTGGACAAGGTGATGAAGGAGCTAGATGAGAACGGAGATGGGGAGGTGGACTTCCAGGAGTATGTGGTGCTGGTGGCCGCTCTCACAGTGGCGTGTAACAACTTCTTCTGGGAGAACAGTTGAGCAGACAGCCCCAGTGGGCAGCGCCCTTCCCCTCCACTTGCCAGACCTGCTTCTTTACCCCGCTTCTGCCTCACCCCACTTATCCTTCCCCTCCCTCCTACCCTTGCCCTTCCAACCCCCCCCCCCCCCCACC
>NW_007726445.1:281261-296420 GCF_000696425.1 Galeopterus variegatus | reverse complement strand
CTTTTCCCCCCCCCCCCCCCCCCCCCTTCCCCTCCCCCCCCCCCCCCCCCCAACACACACACAAAGGGCGCAAAAGTAGCGGTCCAGGCCTGCAACTCTTCTTTCATTAAAGACTCCTCTCTCGCCAACCATACGATGTCCGATGTCCGATGTCTGTTTCCTCTGCGGTCTGAAAAGGGGGACAGGGGAGAGAAGTGAGGTCTGCTCACTCCCAACTCCCTATATTTGGGGAGGAGTCTTATTTGGGGAGAGGTCTGTACATTATGCCTTTCTTCCTGAGGAATGCTCAAGGCCTACGGAATGTGGAGGTTCAGTGTTCCAGTTGGAAGTGGAGAAGACGTCAGCTTCTCAGCTATAAAGCCAGAAGAAAGAATCTCCTTTCAACCTTCAGCAAATATCTACCGAGCTCCTATCATGTGCTAGACGTTGTGTAGGAACAAGGGGTACAGTGGTGAGCAAAATAAACACAATCCTTACCCTCACATGGGTAAAGTCCAGCAAGGAAGCCATTAAACACGCACACACACATAATATGACAGGAAGGAAAAGGAAAGGGTCCTCAGGCGCGTATGGGGCAGAAGGGTTGAAGATGTGTTCATTCACTCATTTTTCAAACACTCGAGCGCTTTACTGTGTACGCAGCCATAACAAAATTCCCTTTGTAAGTCTGAATCAAAATCCACACGCAGTGCAGGTGGGAAGGTAGGGCATGGAAGGGGGATCAGGGATGCATAGATCCCCCGTAAAGAAGAATTAAACAATATTCAGGCCAAGATGGGGAGGGGAAGAAGTGAAGAGAAAAATACGGACAGGCGGTGGTGGTTGGTGCAAGATCCACTAGAGGTGTGCTCCCAGTACTAGCCTCCAGGGCCTTGATTTGGGGGGTATTTATGGCACTTCACAACTTTCTGAATATGGCGAATGGAGACAAAGGGAAAGCCGGTATAAACTACCCGGGCCCGGTGGGCCGGAAGAGACAGAGGCAAGTCTCGGGTAAAGATTTTTAGACAGCCTGCCTTGACTGGGCAGCCGGTGAAATGACAAACGAACACTTTTTTCACCCGGACCGTATCCGCTCTCTGCGGCCCACATTACAAGCAATCCCAGGAGGTTGCAATGCACCCTCGCCTAGCGCGCGAATCCCCACACGGCCCAGCCGCTAAGCCGGTGGCCACGCCCCCTGGCGGGCAGAGCCGCGCGTGTAACTAAAGCGATCTTTGCTGAAGCCCCGCCTTCTCCTACGGTTCCGCCTCTGACCCCAGCGCAGGCGTAGCACCAATCTTTCCCGCCCCCTAGTTGTGCGCGGATCTGACGCCTGACGTAGTTGCGTCGGCGCCATTTTAGCCGGTCCCACTCTGCACTGGGCGTGGCAGCCATTTTGTTTTGGACACCGAGCGGGAGTTGGTGGAAGCAGCTGTGGTGGCACAGGCGAAAGGCAGGAAAGGGCAGGCCGGGCGAGCAGACGGATCGGCCGACTGGACAGCCAAACAACAGCGAATAAACATCGCAATCTACCAATTACGCATCTAACCAACCGCCCAGCAAGTTAACCCGAGTCCCCTCCATCGTCAATTCAGGTTCGGCCGGTCCCCGGCCCTCCTGCCGCAGCCGTGGTGGCAGCCCCGGGAGGAGCACTGGCGTCCGTTTCCTTCGGTGCGTTTTCTGTGCAAAAAAGGAAGTCTTGGGGAGCGGAGGGGGCCGGCGGACGCGGAATGGGGGTGGTGAGATGTGGATGTAGACCGGGTGTTGGAGTGGGGGGGAGCCTCGGGGTGGGGGCGGAGCCGGCGAGAGGCAGGCGGGGGAGGGGCTGAACTGGAGCCTGGTAGCAGGATTGATGGAGGAGGCTGGGGTACGATAAAAAGGAAAATTGTTTGGCGGGTTGAGCAAAGTTGGAGGTCATGACAGGGCTTTGAGGATAGTAGGGAGTTTAAGTGAGGACTGCAGGACTTTGGGGAACGTTGGAAATTAATGGCGGCTTTAGGGTTAAATTACGTGGAGAGTTCTGTGGGAGTTAACTCCCAGCCAAATGCCAATTTAGGAAACCTTTCCTACTCCCTCCCCCAGATCCTTAGTTCCTTCTAAGGCCCCTACTTGATTTTGGAGTTGAAAGTCAGTTTTGAAACTAGGCGTGCCTGTATTTTTTCTCTAGACGGATGGTTCTCAACTTTAGCTGCACATAAGAAGCACCTAGGTACCTTTTTTTTTTTTTTTTCCTCCGCGTGCTGATCCCCACACCTCCCTAGGAGAGCTTGAGTTTAATTGGACTGGGCCCAACCATCTGTATTGTTTAAAAGCTCCCTGGGTAAGTCATATCAAAGTTGAGAATAATTTCTCTAGATTAAAAGCTATACTCTTACACTTCCTTTAGCTAGATTTGGTTCTTCTGTTTTGGAGACTTTGACAGATATTTTCTGTCCTGTGACTTGAAGTTCTAGTAATTTGAGGTAACTGTCATGTGTAAACCTAAGCATTCCCAATGAGTTTTTTATATGATTGTCAGTAGTGATAAAGCCTTTTCATTCATTGCTGGTTTGGGCCTTTCCAGTTATAGAAATGAGGTAGCCACTATTCTGATTTGCTCGTTTTGTCTATTGTCCTTTGTAGATTCTCGGGATTTGAAGATGGCTGCACAGTCAGCGCCGAAAGTTGTGCTAAAAAGCACCACCAAGATGTCTCTAAATGAGCGGTGAGGCAGCCAACAGCAACTTCAGCTCCTTCCTAAGAAAACATTACTTAAATTGGCCCTGGGGTCCAATACACAAAAAACAGTTTTAAGTTTAAATACCAACAGAAGGCTACACACTTCTGTTCTTAATTGCATTTTATGTGGTACACAACAAATTGGGCGGTTGTTTCAGAACCCCTTGTCAGTAGATTTTTATGTTAAGCTGTCAAATATATATCTGGTGGGATGTATTTTAAAAAGACTCCTCACACCCTCCCTTTTCTTCACATTTTTTTTTACATTGATACAGGGGTGGTGCAGCATGGTAGCATGGTACCCTGGCTGCAATAGGCTTGCTGCCCAGTCCTAGGCCAGCAGCATTGTGTCTGGCCTGTAAGAGGCAGGTAGCAAGCCGTGAATATGTCCAAAGGCCCTCGAATGTCATTCTTGGGCCTTGTAAGAGGCACTTGCTTCGCTCCATTTCACTTTCTTTCCACTCTGCTTTTAGTTTGTTTTTGTTTTGGATTCTTTTATACTTGAGTGTTCTTCTCTTCCATTCTACTAAATTTACCTTGACAGGAATAATAGAGGAGTGTCTTTTTTTTTTTTTCTCTATCCTAAAAGATGACCGGCAAGGGGATCTTAACCCTTGACTTGGTGTTGTCAGCACCATGCTCTCCCATGTGAGCCACGGGCCAGCCCTGAGGAGTGTCTTCATGGGCTCTTAAATGATTGAATTTAATCTAACTTTCAGAAGTAATTGGTTGAGTCAGAAGAAGGGATCACTTGAGACTTAGGAAAGTTAAGATATTTAAATAGGAGACCTTTGTTCATTGAGTGCCCTTTGCCTAATGATTTTAGTAAGTTGGTGTTAGACCACTAAGAGATTTTTTTTTTTTTTTAAGATGACCGGTAAGGGGATCTTAACCCTTGACTTGGTGTTGTCAGCACCACGCTCACCCAGTGAGCGAACCGGCCATCCCTATATGGGATCCGAACCCGTGGCCTTGGTGTTATCAGCACCGCACTCTACCGAGTGAGCCACAGGCCGGCCCCAAACTAAGAGATTATTTTGATGTCTATTTTTACCTCTTCTAAAGCATATATGCTTCTCTTCTTATCTCTTAGCATAGGATACCCTAATTATCCATATTCATATGTTACTAAGTGATAAATGTATTTTAAAATGTGATACACTCCTATAATTTATATGGGTGTGTTATTTCCATGGGCTTTGAAGGTGCCCTAGTGCTCTTCATATTTGCCCTTAGAATGTACCCCAAGGTTTAGGCTTTCTTCGTTTGTCTTTGAAACTACATCTTCTGTCTCTTGTCATCGTATCTGCTTATTGCGTGTTTTTCATACCTTCCATCTCTCTAAAAGCCGTTACCTGAGCCCTTTTTATCACTTTTGATTGAATGTGCTGCACTTAACTGCATTTCTAAGTTTCTGATTCTTGCAAATTTGTGGAAACAGAGGAGTCTTTAACCCACATCAGCTTTGATCTAAGTGTACCACTTTACTTAAAAGTTCGTGGGATCTGGAGCTCCTGGTCTAGCAAGCCATGAAAATGCCAATAAATGTTTTGTAATAAAGCTTTTATTTAAACATCCATTTTGTTCGACCTTGAAGCTTTACTAATATGCTGAAGAACAAACAGCCGATGCCAGTGAATATTCGTGCTTCGATGCAGCAACAGCAGCAGCTAGCCAGTGCCAGAAACAGAAGACTGGCCCAGCAGATGGAGAATAGACCCTCTGTCCAGGCAGCATTAAAACTTAAGCAGGTGAGAGAATGGGTTTTTATGCTCCAGAAGCAACTGGTGATCTGTCAGGCAGTCCACTGAGACTGTCAGGACGTGATGGATGATTACAGGATGGCTCAGGGCAAAAGCTGAAACTTCTCTGGAAGAAAGAGAAGTTCAGGGAATTCCAGTTTTGACAGGTACTGATAAGTAACTTTTTATTGTCTTTCTCTTTTAGGGAATTTGTCATCTATGTGGCCTGTTTCTGTATCAATGAGTATTAATCTCTTTTGTTTCCTGTCCCTTTTCCCTTAAAGTAGATTAATGGCTTTTTCCATAAAGAATTTTTTTTTTCTGTTCTAGATAACCTTCAAAACATCCTTTACTCCCTGTTAAATAATTTACAAACTGGGGAAATAATTTTATTCTTTCTCCCTAAGCACAGGGAGTCTGAATGGCCTTAGTCAAAGGTTTTCAGTGCTAAAATATAGAAAGAGTAGAGTGATCTTCATTTCCACAGCACCTAAAGTTATCAGCAAGAAAACTGAGGAATTAACTTCAGGGTTAGTGGGTTCTCTTTCAAATTTCCAGTAACACATAATCGTATTCAGACCTGAAATAAAACCTGCTCTTTATTATTCATAGACTTTATATGCAAGTCCGGACAGAGGCTGTGGAAGGATATGTCCAAGCTGTGGCTGGGCGTCTGGAGGGCGGTGCCATGCAACTGTAAGAACTTTAACTGGTAGCACTGCATGGCTGTGCATAAATTCAGCAGTTAAATATAACACCCTCCCACCCCCACCCTAAACCATTGGGCTCACTGACCAAAAATAAACAAGACTTTCTGCTTCAGCTTTGTTAAGCCTTGGAGTGATTGGATTCATCCCTGACTCAGGAAAGCAGCAAAAAGCACTATCATTTTCCAAGAGTAAATAAAAATTGCTGAAGATAAGTCCCTGGCAGATCATTCCAAAGGACCTTGAACAAGAATCTTTTAAGTATAGTCTCTACAGAAAGTAGCCTCTAGAGCAGTGCTGTCCAACAGAACTTTCTACAATGATAAAATATTCTATATCTGCTATCTCATTTGTTAGCCATTAATTCTTAAAAATTTTCGTTGTAGATAGTAAAAAGGCAGATCAATTCAACTCTGTCTGAATTTTCATATTTTTTGTGGAACACAGTAAATAATTATGATACATGTATATATGTACATATAAAAGATAATGACTCTGCTTTTCTCCTCTTTCCTTAGGATAATTTGGGTAATGGAAACTTCTGATGGAACCCCAATCTTCTAAACCTAATATTCCCTGTTCTTGTACCCAGCCCTGGTTCTAAGATCTCAGCAAGGCTGGGCATGACTCCACATTATCCTGGCCCAACCCTTCTTGGCAGTAACATGAGGCGGCGGGGGGGGGGGGGGGGTTGTTTGTTTGTTTGTTTGTTTTTAAACTTTTAAATAGCACATGTGGCCTAGTGGCCACCATATCATACAGCACAACTCTAGAGTGGAAACTGGGTGATACAGTTGACATCCTTAAGTTTCCTGTCAATATTAGAAACCAGAATAGGTGTCAGCTAAGGATTGGGAAGTGAGAAGAACTTGTCAGCACTGTACATTTCTCCCTTGAGAGCACAGAGGTTGGGAGAACAAATGTACTTAGGATAACTGAACACAAGGGACTTGTAGAATGCAGTCCTGACCTTGTAATTGTGCTGATTAGGGAGTGACAGGACAGGCCCTTATGGTTGGTTACACCTGATCACGCTAAGTGTGTGATGTTTAGGGCCTTCTCTGATTATAAGCAGTATATGGTCTTGTGCTAGGAAGCTAATAATAATGTCTCACAGCATCTTTTTGAGGGATATGATTGCAAAAAAATCCAAAAAAAAAACATTTGTAGTCACTTGTGAATGGAGTCTTAGGACACATAGAATATATTTTCATTCATACTGACTGATGGCTTTATAGAAAAACAGGCTTGCTAGGGCCTTGGTTGTGTTTAAGTCTATACTGTCCCCTTTTTCTTTGAAGGAATTTAATTCTCTGAGATGTGGTCTTCGTGATTTCTCTTTGAGGAATAAATTATTGAAAATCTCTCTCTAGTATGTCCTTGTCCTCATATATAGTCCTGAGTATGTGAATATAGCTCACCTATCTTAATTCTAACATAAGTTTGGCTGATTCTTTGTTAAGATACATTTGAGTTATATGTTTATTTTTAATTAAAGGTCATTATACTGGCTTGAAGGAGCTAGCTATTCACAAAAATAAGTTTTAAAGAAATGTAAGGAAAGGAGAATTAACTTCTCTGTATTTATTTACATCTTAAGGTCAAAAGTGGACCCTCTGGAGATAGATACTCAGTGAAAAAATGGAGCACATGGGCCTCTTTGAGAAATCAGTCTTGTTCTTAAGTTACAAGAACTCAAGTGAACTTGTAATTTAAATTTTGCCCAGAGTATGATGATCTTCCTATGGTGTTTGAGTAAGCCTTTGAAGACAATGATAGTCCTTGGGCAGGTATGAATCGAGTCATATCATTGTCAACCTGTAGTTCAAAAAATCCAGGATTGAACTGTAGAGTGCTCTTCCTAAAACTCAAGTTCCAACTGGCAGTGTATGACTTCTGTAGGCAAATTAGTGAGGTAATTTGTGGTGATGCCAATTTCATGGGACCATGTTCAAGCTTCTTAGAGTTTCTGCTGTGGATCAGAATTCTGCTTCTTTTATGTCATGTTCTGATGCAAGGGCTTGCTTCTGGTTTGGGATCCTTTTGACACCCACAGCAGGTTTTTCTCCCTCCACATGAGACATCTCACTTGCTTCTTTTCTTTGCACTTTGAATTGCCAGAGCATTCTGGATTGCTTTTTTGATCTCAATCCCCCAACACCTTTTCTTCCAGAAGAGCTTAAAGCAGCGCCTGGGTAAGAGTAACATCCAGGCACGGTTAGGCCGACCCATAGGGGCCCTGGCCAGGGGAGCAATCGGAGGACGAGGCCTACCCATAATCCAGAGAGGCTTGCCCAGAGGAGGACTACGTGGGGGACGTGCTACCAGAACCCTACTTAGGGGCGGGATGTCGCTCCGAGGTCAGTGCTGTGTACCTGATCATCATCAGGCCCCATCCCCTTCCCTTTTCTCTGGGCTGCTTATGGACACATTTGTTTAACATCTTTAAGCCTGAATTTGTATTAATATAATTAATAACTTTTGAAATCACATATTTTTAATAGTGCTGCATGTCTTTTATCAGTACCATTCCTTTTCTGATAATGTGCAATGGTGAGGCTATGACCTGCATAACAGGTAATTCATGTCATCTCCATCCCATTTTAAAACACCCTGCTGCTGCTTGAATCAAAGCACATTCAAGTTCTAGAAATAAGTCAAATTTAAGAAATTTATGGGTCTTTTGGCCTATATCTTAACTAACCATCTCTGTGTTCCTGGTGCTAGTAAAACATGGGAAAGAGGACAAGTTGACCTCTAGCACTTACCTATATGTTACATTTTGGGCACTGTTATTCTGTCCCCTGTATAGTTCTTATCCCCTACAAGAATGTATGGAGATCAAAAACCGTAGCATTTATTTTTAAATCTACCGTAATTCTAGGCATCTATCTGATTATTTAATAGGTACTTATTAAATGTATGTACTTACTAATTATCTTAACTCCCAGCTTCTTCCAAAAATGGATTTGTGGTCAGACTTAATTGATTAAATAAAGAGCAGCTTAATCTGTTCACACTCAGTGTGTAACTTGCCCCACCCATACTAAAAATAAACTGAATGACTCTCATTTAACCCTCACTGCCTTCCTTTGGTTAGAATCTACTTTGTCTCTCTTGGATTTACCTGCATATACATTGTATGCCTCCTCTCCAAGGTCAAAACCTGCTCCGAGGTGGACGAGCCGTAGCTCCCCGAATGGGCTTAAGAAGAGGTGGTGTTCGAGGTCGTGGAGGTCCTGGGAGAGGGGGCCTAGGGCGTGGAGCTATGGGTCGTGGCGGAATCGGTGGTAGAGGTTAGTCAGCTACCAACTTCAGAGAGTAGCTCCCCCTTATTTTCCTCCCTTAAAAACTCAAGAGCTACCTTTCTGCACAGCTTCAAGTCATAGGCAGGCTTGTTTGTTTGTCTTGTTTTGTTATTTGAAACTGGCATATTTTCTAAATTCACATGCTGGTAGTTCAGAAGTCTGTCATGATTTTTCCAAGAACCAGTCAAGTGCATATTACAGAGCCAGATTATATGCAGTCTTCCAAGGTCTTGCAAACTTAGATTGTATTGTTAAAATTGACAGAACGGTCAGTTTAGGGTTTTACCTTTCTTCCTGCACCACCACCACCACACACCCATCCTGTAGCTCAAAACCCCAGGTTTTTTTTTTGTTTGTTTGTTTGTTTTTTAAAGATGACCGGTAAGGGGATCTTAACCCTTGACTTGGTGTTGTCAGCACCACGCTCACCCAGTGAGCGAACCGGCCATCCCTATATGGGATCCGAACCCGGGGCCTTGGTGTTATCAGCACCGCACTCTCCTGAGTGAGCCACAGGCCGGCCCACAAAACCCCAGTTTGAGTCAGATTAAGAATAGAGGGAGATGTACAAAGATGAAACCTAATTAAAGAGTGTGGTGATACTTGGAGCTGGGCATTGGCTCTGAAACCACATAAATTCAGTGTAAAGTTTGTGCTGTGGAGAACCAGAGACAACTTTTTTTGATCAAGGTAGAAAGCAATGTAATGGTATTACTGTCAGTAACTAACTGGCTCTTGTTGATCATTTTACCTTTATGATTTATTGATATTTGTTTTGCGACCTCATGACCCAGATTGGAAAAGAATTTAATGGTGTTGCTGCTGTTAATGACAAATCTCGTGGGAGCTTTCTGGCTTAGAGCTTAGTGGAAAACTCCTAGCAGCACCTGGCCAGGGAAAAAATATATATTTTTTTGTAGCCTCTGCTACAAAAAATTATATATTTTGTCTATTTGCTTTGGTCCTTTTAAAGTGTGTAGTGGGTCTTCCATAATTTATGACTTTGAAGTTGCCAAGGAATAACAACTGGTAGGAAAGGAAATTTGATAACCAAGAGCTTGTTTTCTTCTCTCTCATTATATGCTACTTGGCTTATTGAGTGAAGTGCAAGCTAGTTTGGGTTTCAGGTTGAAATAGCATGTTTTCACATTATCTTGATTTGGTTTCTTAGAGAGAGACATCATGGGGGTGGGAGAGACTAAAGTAGCTTTTCAGAAAGCTGGGTATGTTTTGTCAAGTGAATTGAAACGACCTCTCAGATAACCACAATTGTCGTAAGATGTGACTAGAATCGGAGGTGGAAGTGGCTGGGACTACTCAAAGTGTTTTCCCCCATCTGCCCACATTGTTTCTTTGTCAGAATAACTACTCAGCCTCCTGACACATGGGGTCAGCTCATTTGACTTGATAACTTTAAGGACAGATGAAGTAACTTTCAAGAAAGGTCTCCAATAATCTTAATTTGAAAACTGTCTACCTTCACACCTCTGATTCTCTGTGTCCTTGTTACCACCCTGTTGCCTCAATAAATGAGGTTATCTATAATGTATTTTAATTTTGAACTTATAGTAGGTCTCAAACTAGGCAATTTCTTTATCATAGGAGAGATTAAGATTTTTTTAAATTATAATTTTCAGTTAATTTTCTTTGTTGATAGAATAGATTTTTTTAAATAGTATTTAGAGATGAGCATGTAATAAAGGGTTCATTATGTGTGCTTTCCATGTGTTGCTTTCTACCCACTGTCTTTCCTGTTTTTCCAGATTTCTCCTCTTCTTTGCCCTGCCCTTCAGCTTTTCTCAGCTAGGCCCCACTGCTGAAAGGGGCATTTATTATAGCACCCATTAAACCTACTTGTAACTGTCTTTTTTTTTTTCCCCCTTGGGCCAGGTCGGGGTATGATAGGTCGGGGAAGAGGGGGCTTTGGAGGCAGAGGTCGAGGCCGTGGAAGAGGAAGAGGTGCCCTTGCTCGCCCTGTATTGACCAAGGAGCAGCTGGACAACCAGTTGGATGCATACATGTCGAAAACGAAAGGACACCTAGATGCTGAGTTGGATGCTTACATGGCGCAGACAGATCCCGAAACCAATGATTAAAGCCTGCCCACCCTCCTGTGAGAGACTCTTGTTAAAGTTACCACATCTGTAAATAACCTTGAAATAACAGATGAGAAGAAGCCTGATTGATGCTAGAAGGACTTATCACAATAGGCTTTGGACTTACTTGCCACCAGTTTGTGCATTTAGTGTGTTCCTTTTACTTTTTGATACTGTGTTGTATGAAACCCTTTTTTCCTTTGATTTGGTTTGGTTTTTTTTTTCCTCCTTCGCCCAGACGTCTCTTTCAACGTGTGTTGACCTTGTGGCTAGAACACCCTCTTTCTACCTCTGCCTCCCCTCACCTGTCATAATGTTCTGACATTGTAACATTTCTTCTATTCATTTCTGTGTCCCCCAACAAAAAGATCCCAGAAGGAGCCCATCAGTGTTCCTCCCTGATGCCTAGCTTTGTGAGGTAGAGATCTGTTCTGCGTCCTCTTTAATAACCTCTTAGAATGTTTAGAAAATAGGGAGATGAAAAACACATTCTGCCATGTTGATAATTTAGCATAGTAAATTGGGTACATGGACAGTGCTACAGGGCCACATAACAGTTTACATGTGGTAGCATCTCTGATTTGCTTGAAGTTACTACCGTATGTGTTGACACCACAGATAGTAACCATTATTCTGGGTTGGGAATACCTGCACTCTCCAACCTCAAATGAGATTCATAAACTTTCCTTTTGGCTTTGCATCATGTCCAAAGACATACTATTGGGTTGGCCTACACCTACAATATAGAAGCCATTTATTTGGTTTGGCAGATGTGTCAAAAGGGAGAAGGATGGCAGACTAACTGCTGGGAGAGTTCGGAAGATACCCATGCTGAAATGCAGTTATCCTCATGTTTATCCCAAACCAGTCTTGGGCTTGTCTATGCATTGGCTTTGTGTGACGTTCTTATTTCCCTTGAAGGTTTAATTAAGTTTAACCATATTCTGTCAACTGTTCTACTTGCGGTGGAATCTTGTATTTCTGGTTCATTATAACAAATCTTTCAAATATAACCAGGACTTTTTCTTTATTTTTTGGGCTCCTCAAATGCTGTGGCCACTTTAATGATGTCTTGATATACTCTTGGTATAGCTGAGTCCTTTTCTTCCTGGTTGTGTTAAAATTCCAGGGGTAATGTGGCATTGAAGCAGAAGTGAAGAATTTGCTCTTCTTTGATTAAGCCCTGCAGAAAGATTACCAACACTGCAAAGTAAGGGAATGACCTTTCTTTGGCCTGTGAGAAACTCACATGGGATGGTCTTGGGCAACATTCTGGACCCTTGACCCTGGCACTGGTTTCCCTGTTTCTCTGTGCTGTTTAAGGGAATAGAACCTGACCACTTCCAAACCAAGCCATTTGCCATTGAGCTACCCAACACCTGAAACTGCTGGAACGTTGTGTGTATTGGGGGCCAGGAAAGAAATTTTGGTCAGGACAACCTTAACTTGAATCCTATCTGTGTGACATGGGGCATCTGAGTGTCCCAGGGGAGATGGGCAGTGGCAGGTAGCAGAGGGCTAGGTATTAGACAATGGCTCAACAAAGCTGAGTACCCAGCTCAGCTCCCTCCATCTTTTCTAGTGCTGAAGCACAGGAACTTCTCCCAGCTGCCGTTCTCTCACACAACCCCAACAAGAGGATGCTGGGATCCCTCCCACCCCACTTCAGAGGAGGCTGATGCTAAAGAGAAAGTCTCCATAAAGGAGGTGACCACTGTATCTAGACCCTCCTCCCTGTCTCCTCTGTATCCCTCCTACATCATGAGAGGATTCCTTCCCAACAGTGGAACTCTCCAGCCCCACCTGCTCACTACAGTTCTCAGGATCTGAGGCCTGTGCCCACCTCTGCCATCCTCAGTCCTCTGTGAAGTGAGACAAGGAGAGTAACCCTTGCTTCTGGGTCAGCCTTTCACTCAGCTGCCATCTGCTGAGGGCTTGCCATGAACAAGGCCCTGTTTAACAGAAGGGCATTGGGAGCATGAGAGATTCATGCTGAATCTTTAAAAAGTCAAGGGAGGGGCCGGCCTGTGGCTCACTCGGGAGAGTGCGGTGCTGATAACGCCAAGGCCACGGGTTCGGATCCCATATAGGGATGGCCGGTTTGCTCACTGGATGAGCATGGTGCTGACAACACCAAGTCAAGGGTTAAGATCCCCTTACCGGTCATCTTTTAAAAATAAAATAAAATAAAATAAAATAAAATAAATAAATAAAAAGTCAAGGGAATGTTTAAAGATGAGGAAGAATATTCCAAGCAGAGGGAACAAATGTAAAGGTACAGTGACCTAAAAGAACATGTGTGCCAGGGAAAGTGAGTGTTCAGTGGGTCTCCAAACAAAGCAAGGTAGGTAACCTGGAGCAAAGTGTCTGCTAAAGAGCCTGGACTTAATGCTTTGGGCAGTGGGGCAACATTGAAGGATTTTAAGCAGCATAGTGCCATGGGATGATTTTTACAGAATACTGGTGAAAGATGAGCTAGAGGGACAAGGCTCAGCTACCCACTCCTCACCCCAAACACATGTACAGACAGGCTTGCCACAGTGGAGGTGTATCTTCTGGCTTCTGACTCTGAACCTTCCCCAGGTGCCACCCTCCAGCCTCTTAAAAGAAATCTCTGCATCTCCAGACTTCTGATGTTCTGTCTCCAGTTTTTAGCTGGATGTGCTAGTGGGAGAGGTGGTCCAGGTGCCCACCTGGCTGTCCTGTGCTACTTTGGATGGCTATATGAACCCAACAGAGAGGGAAATGGAGGCTCCTGCTCCTGCCTGGGTGGGCTTTCCAACCTGCACTGCATCCTGACTAGAGACCCAGCCACTCATGCTAGGGGTTTTGACTGACCACATGGCACTGGGGCAAGGAGGAAAGGATGACCCCTGAAGGTGGAGACGAGGCCCAGGACAGCTCTGGGACGCATGATAGTGGCAGCATCCTCCAGTCGTGGGCCTCACTGTGTGATGCAGGCAGGCCAGCAGGTCTAGGATAGCTAAGCCCCCATATGGCCTCTAAAGGATTCATTTGATTCTCTGTTTAGGTTTGATTAATATTTATTTACTATTTTAGTGTAAGGTGACTATCATCAGCTCAAGATTTAAACATCCATGGTGAGCATGGGGAGGTACACACAGTGAAAAAGTTATCTGGAAGAGTCTTGGATGAAAGGGGTTCTCCCAAAATGTCCTAACTTTCCCCTTTGGATTTTAACTGAAAACACTTCCTCTAAAGGAACTCAGTTTCAGGGGGAAAGTTAGGTCAGAGAATAGAAGGAAGGCCCCTACTGCCCTCCTTAGCACTACCAAGGCCAGGACCCCACGCTCAGCCTCTGACCTCTTTGTAATAAGTAGGAGTCGAGTCTGACCAGAGAATTCACCCATGGGGCACGCAGAAGGAAGGCAACTGTCCAGGAGCACCAGTTGATAAGACAGCTGGAATCACAGCCCTCCTGACTGCCTGCCCTAACCCTTCTCAGCTCCCATCCCTACTGCGGCCTCTTCACATTCCTCCACTGAAGTATTGTTAAGTCTCCCCAAACAGAGTTCTGGCCTGCCAGAAAGCAGGGTAGACCAGGAATATTCCCATCCCTGTCCTTATAACCTGACAGATGCCCATAGAAATCTGACTCAGTTTCTCCTCCCCAGTTAAAGCCATTACCAGACACCATTCTGTGGTCCACTCTCCAGTAACAAGGACCCTCTGCTAACCTTGACCACCCCCTCCGCCCACTCAGACTCCACGGTGGGTAGAAGGTGCAGGTGACCACCAGGCAGAGACCATGTGACTGAACTGCTTGAGACCTATTCCGGGACCCACCTTAAGGTAGCCAGCAAGGAGAAGGCAGGTCAACCTAGGCACCATCCATAGGATGGGGAGAGTGGCTGGTACAGGTATTGAACCCTGGATCTTTATGTTATTAGCACCATTCTCTAACCAATAGAGCTAACCAACCAGCCCCTTAGTCTGCTCATTTATAAGCATCAAGTGGGCTTTCAGAAGTAAAAACACTTGGGCCGGCCCGTGGCTCACTCGGTAGAGTGCGGTGCTGATAACACCAAGGCCCCGGGTTTGGATCCCACATAGGGATGGCCGGTTTGCTCACTGGCTGAGCGTGGTGCTGACAACACCAAGTCAAGGGTTAAGATCCCCTTACCGGTCATCTTTTTAAAAAAAAAAAAAAAAGAAGTAAAAACACTTGTAAACTGTAAATCCCCTATGCTGGACCATTATGGGGAAGATGGAAGCCCAAGACGGCCTCTGCGGCAGTCTGCAGAAAGTGGGCTTGGGGGCCGGCCCGTGGCTCACTTGGGAGAGTGTGGTGCTGATAACACCAAGGCCACGGGTTCGGATCCTGTATATGGATGGCCGGTTAGCTCACTGGCTCAGCATGGTGCTGACAACACCAAGTCAAGGGTTGAGATCCCCTTACCGGTCATCTTTTTTTTTTTTTTTCCTTTTTGTCTTTTTTCGTGACCGGCAAGGGATCGCAACCCTCAGTGTCGCGCCCACACCGGACTGGGACCGGCAACGGGATCGCAACCCTTCGGTGTTGCGTCCGCACCATGCTCAGCCAGTGAGCGGCCGGTCTGTATATGGGATCCAAACCCTCGGCGGG